>NC_140388.1:11687500-11710000 GCF_054491055.1 Hypomesus nipponensis
TCTCTCACATCCTCACTTCCTCTCATGTTCCATCTCA
Source organism: Hypomesus nipponensis (assembly GCF_054491055.1). Lineage (NCBI taxonomy): Eukaryota > Metazoa > Chordata > Actinopteri > Osmeriformes > Osmeridae > Hypomesus > Hypomesus nipponensis. The sequence continues at coordinate 11,687,538 of NC_140388.1, forward strand.
GTGGGACTGTATTAGTCTGAGAAATGGCTCAATTGTGTATGTGTGTGTGTGTGTGTGTGTGTGTATGTGTGTGTGTGTGTCTGTGTCTGTGTGTGTGTGTGTGTGTGTGTGTGTGTGACAGGGGCCTTGCCAGGGCTGCAGTAACCTGCCGTCCTAGCCCACACCCTCTCTGGGGCTGCGGGCCAACACTGCACTTCACCCCGCCGCCAGCAGAGGGCGATCCTAGAGAGAGACCACTGCCTCGCATGGGAAGGATCTGGAATAGAACTGAAATATCAACACAATTAAATATGCACACAGTATATATTCTATATATTCTGTATTCCTAAAATGTAGATTCTAGAGGTGCCCTAAGGGCCCAGGTTGGCCCCTAACCTAAATCAAACCCACCCCACCGGGCCTGGGCAGAGCAGGGCCAGTTAGGATATGGACCCATCGCTCCTCCTCTGGTAAGCGTGGAGTACTCAGCCTGGCTGTAAACAGGGCCAGGCAGGGTGAAGGATGCCAAGAGAGGGAGAGAGAGGGAGAGAGAGACGGAGAGAGAGACAGAGAGTCACGTGATGTTTTTGCCCAGGTCATGGTCCATTGCCCTCACCCCCGGTTCTCCCTCTCTCCCTCTGAACGACCAGTCTCTCCCCCCTCTGTCTCTCCCTTACAAGCATTTATCTCCCCGCATGGTTTTGGCAGCGATGTGTTTTTCCCAGCGTTTCGCCAGGAGAAGGAGAGACGAGGGGCAAGAGAAAAGGAGGCCTTTTCAGGCTGGGGGAGGGAGGGGGGGGGGGGTGGAGGGATGCTTTATTAAAAGAGGCAGGGCTCTTTGAGAGGCGGGCCTCTCTGTACCACCGCCCCCCCCCCCCCCCCCACACACACACACACACACCCCCACACACACACACACACACACACACACACACCCCTCCCCTGTGTGTCTGGCCTATTGTCACGGGGCGGTGGCAGTGTAAAGCCGCCCACTCACCCCCCCCCCTACACACCCACACACACACACCCACACACACACACTCACACACACCCACACATACCCCCTGCTGGGAGCTTTGTCACTGTAAGTCACCTCACAGACCAGAACAGAGGAACTCTGAGGGCAGGGATCTTTCTCCACAGAAACACTTACAACACAGAAACACAGAAACACAGGGCTGTTCTGGAACAAGCCGGCCCAGAGAGAGGAGGAGACTGTCCAGCTGTCACCCACCATCCAAGGGGGAGGCGGAGGCAGGGAAGGACAGCAGAAAGGAGGGGATCAACCGGGCTGAAAGAGAACGAGTTGAGGGGCATCAGAACATCTGAAAAGCAGAGAGAGAGAGAATAGGCGAGAGAGAGAGAGAGAGAGAGAGAGAGAGAGAGAGAGAGAGAGAGAGAGAGAGAGAGAGAGAGAGAGAGAGAGAGAGAGAGAGAGAGAGGAGGAAGTCGAAAGGTAAAGTCTGTCACAGGAGAGAAAATGGAAGAGGAAGAGAGGGAAATAAGTGAAGAAAAGAGCAGAGAGAGAAAGAGAGAGGGAGAGAGAGAGAGGGGGAGAGAGAGAGAGAGAAAGAGAGAGAGAGGGAGAGAAAGAGAGAGAAAGTTGGTAGGTGAGGGATAGAGAGGGAGGGGACACATTTGTTTTGGCTGCGTCTGTGAAATGTGTGTCCTTAGATACAGACAGCATTCCTGGAGAGATAAAGCCCCAGGCCCACCCCCTCTCCCCCTCTCCCCCCCCCCTCTCCCCCATCTCCCCTCCCACCCTACACGGCCCTGCTTACTCAAGTGTGGGTGTGTGTGTGTTTACATGGTACAGGGTCTCAGTAGCCAGTCCCAGCCCATTTTGCAAGGGGCGACGGATGAGCCGGCGTGTGTGTTTGTGTGCGTGTGTGTCGGAACGAGAGGAACAGAGAGAGAAACGAGAGAGAAGGAAGAGAGGGAGAGTGGACGGCCAACAGGCATGCCGGTGAAGATGGTTACCTGGGGTGTGAGTAGAAAATGTTTTTGTGTTCTCCGTGTGGTGTGTCTTTCGGCCTTCTCTCACCCTCTCCTGTCGTCCAATCTGTGGGGCCCTTCTCACGATGCGCTGGTTCGAGCTGCACTACAGTGCACCCGCCTGGGATTAGACTGTGTGTTGTGGTCCTGCTGAGCTCTCTGACTCCTCTCCGCTCATCCTGTTAGTCTAACTTTAACATGTCTCTGCTTTTTCACCTTGAACACAAAACTATTTTTTGCACAGAATTCCCAAACATCTCTCGTTGGATTGAGTGTGCTTTTCGCAGCCTCTCCGAGTGTGTGTGTGTGTGTGTTTGTGGAGAACTACCTCATTCTGAGTGTGTTTGTGAAGCACTGCCTGTATATGTGTGTGTGTGTGTGTGTGTGTTTGTGAAGCACTGCCTGTATATGTGTGTGTGTGTGTGTGTGTGTTTGTGGAGCACTGCCTGTATATGTGTGTGTGTGTGTGTGTTTGTGGAGCACTGCCTGAGTATGTGTGTGTGTGTGTGTGTTTGTGGAGCACTGCCTGTATATATGTGTGTGTGTGTGTGTGTTTGTGGAGCACTGCCTGAGTATGTGGGTCCCTTCATTCCACCATGCTGTTCTCTGTTTCTATCTCGCCACGGGAACTCTTGGAAGACTAATTCCCCCTGCTTCTTCCTCCTCTTGTGGGCTCTTGGTATTCCCCTGCTCCTTGAAGCTTCCCCTGAGCTTCTGACAGACCCTCAAAAGGAAGGGGGAGCGAGTGAGCGAGCGAGGGGGAGAGAAAGAGAGGAAATGAGAGTGAAGGAGGGAGGATGAGGGGGATGAAAGGTAAAGAGAAAGACATTGAGGACTGTTGAGACTCTCTGGGTAAACACTGAAGCAGCCTCCCGTACAGGACCCAAACTGTCTCCGCTCTGCAACACTTCAGCTGCAGTGTTGACTGAATGACGAGCTCGGCATCTGAACGGATTACATACTAAAGACAACAAAATTAAAAATTAAGAAGTTCTCTCTGTTCGATTGGTTTGACCCGGTTTCCCATGGCAATGGCCGGTGTTCGTAGGGAGGGAGGGAGGGAGGTTGCCATGGGAGGATCTTGGGTTGTAGTGGTGCGTGTGTGCGTGTGAGATTAGGAGCCTCTCTTTCTTCATCACTGTGCAAACCTGTTTTGTGTGTGTGTGTATGTGTGTGTGTGTGTGTGTGTGTGCGTGTAAGAGAGAGATTGAGAGCCTGTGTGAGTTTGAGAACCTGTGTGTGTGTTTTCAGTATTCATCTGGAATCTTCCTCTGGCTTCTCTTCACCCTGTGTTTGATATTCTGATTACATCATGTTAACCCGGATTAGTTGTTGTGTGTGTGTGTATGGGTGTGTCTGTGGTAAGTCAACTAATGATCACTAAACTGATTAGTGTGTCACTAATTCTGTTCTTTCATGCTGGTTTCTCCGGGGCGTGTGTCGCACGGTGCCTGGAGACGCAGCTCGTCTCCCTCCTCACACTCTGAGCTGCAGAAACACAGCAGAGCTGCTGACACAGGGATCTGTAGGTTCACATGGTGAAATGGAGAGAGAGAGAGAGAGAGAGAGAGAGAGAGAGAGAGAGAGAGAGAGAGAGAGAGAGAGAGAGAGAGAGAGAGAGAGAGAGAGAGGGGGAGAGGGGGAGAGGGGGAGAGGGGGAGAGAGAGAGAGAGAGAGAGAGAGAGAGAGAGAGAGAGAGAGAGAGAGAGAGAGAGAGAGACATAGAGAGAGACCAGACCAGGCCGGAGGTTGAGGCAATAAGGATGATGCAACATGCAGAAAGGGAGATCTATCAGAGGTGTGTTGTTCACGACAGGTCACATGACACAACCTGCAGCACGGCCCTGGGACTCTCATTCACTCAAATCATTTTCCCACAAGGGCCATGTTTATCAACAAACTACTGATTAGGAGGAAGTCATTGGCTATCATGGTACGTGGGTTTGATTCTGTGTGATTATCCACTAACTGGTCCTGTGGTAATGATGGTTTCACAGTCGCACACATACAGCATGTTTGCCAGCTCCCCCTCCTTTCTCTCACCCGCATTCCATCCATCCCCCTCACATCTCCTCTCTCCATTTTTCCACAAAAGATCTCAATAACCATGACAATCTCATCCTCCACTGTGGGGACAGACAGACAGGGGGGCTGGAGGGGGGGCTGGGGGGGGTGGGGGGCGGGGAGATAGTCAATGAGATCGACAGAGAGAAACAGTTGGATAGGGAGGGAGGGAGGGAGGGAGGGAGGGAGGGAGGGAGGGAGGGAGGGAGGGAGGGAGGGAGGGAGGGAGGGAGGGAGGGAGGGAGGGAGGGAGGGAGGGAGGGAGGGAGGGAGGGAGGGAGGGAGGGAGGGAGGGAGGGAGGGAGGGAGGGAGGGAAAGTAAGAAGTATGAGAAAGTAAACAGTGGATATGAAAGTGTAGGGACAGACAGACAGACAGACAGACAGACAGACAGGCAGACATACATACATACATACATACATACAGACAGGCAGACAGGCAGACAGACAGACAGACAGACAGACAGACAGACAGACAGACAGACAGACAGACAGACATACAGACATACATACATACAGACAGACAGACAGACAGACAGACAGACAGACAGACAGACATACAGACAGACAGGCAAACAGACAGACATACATACATACAGACAGGCAGACAGGCAGACAGGCAGGCAGGCAGGCAGGCAGGCAGGCAGGCAGGCCGGCAGGCAGAGCGAGAAGGCAAAATCAATCTCCAGAACATTTGCAAGTCAACAGAAATGGAAAGCAATAGCGCTGGATGAAGAGGAGTGTCCGTAGAGGCAGAGGCAGAGGCAGATGTATACAGTGTGGACATGTAGATCTGAGGAAGCCTTAACTCCTGACACTCCCTGAGACTGAGTCATGGCTGGGACAGGGTAAGGCCGCGGTAACGCCGCAGTGAAGCAGAGCCTTCCTCAGTGTGTTACCGTGGCGGCGAGGAGGAAAGGGAGGTTTCCGGAAGGGCCAAACATCGCTCTCACCTTTTCTGAGGCCGTGTGCAGGCATTTGAAATATTGATGATGTCCATCTGGTACTAGGACTACCACTCTGTGTGTGTGTGTGGTGTGTGAGATTTGTGGTGTGCGTGGGGTGTGTGATTTGTGGTGTGTGTGTATGTGTGCCTGCGCGCTGCTTAAATGCTTCCTGTAATTAAGTCACCGCTGAATTCATCACACATGCCGTGTACCTGGGGGCCGTGGTGGACAGCGTGTCCAGTGCTGAGTCAGTCTCCAGGTTAACGCTCAGTGACGTGTGTGTATGTGTGTCGACCTCGCTCGCCCACAGGGAGTGCAGGGGGGAGCTTGAGGGGGCTCTCTCTCCAGATCGATAGCCCAGAATGGTGCCTCTCTCTGGGGTAGAGCATGCAGGCAGGCAGCCAGCGACCAACCTGTCGTCCTCCAGGCTGAAAACCGGAACTCACCCTGATTCCAACATGCCACACTCGCTGTAGACAGACATACTGCACACGTGCAGTTCAGTTCAAGTGTCCTTGTTGTCTTCACACCTGCTTAAACGCTAAGAGGCAGTCATTCTTTCCTCTGGATATTTGGGACTGGCACTCCAGGGAGCACACACACACACAGGCTGCACGGCCCGGCCGCGTACACACACACACACACACACACACACACTGCGGTCCGCCCGTGAGGAGGTGATGTCATCTAGTCTGCCGCAGCACCACACAGCGAGCGAGAGAAAAAGAGAGAGGCTGAAAGAAAACAAGCAGGAGAGAGACAGACAGACAGAGACACAGGGAGAGAGACAGAGAGAGAGAGAGAGAGAGAGAGAGAGAGAGAGAGAGAGAGAGAGAGAGAGAGAGAGAGAGAGAGAGAGAGAGAGAGAGAGAGAGAGAGAGAGAGAGAGAGAGAGAGAGAGAGAGAGAGAGAGAGAGAGAGAGAGAGAGAGAGAGAGAGAGAGAGACACAGAGAGAGAGAGAGACACAGAGAGAGAGAGAGAGAGAGAGAGAGAGAGAGAGAGAGAGAGAGAGAGAGAGAGAGAGAGAGAGAGAGAGAGATGTGAAGGAACAGGGAGGGGAGAGAGAGAACAGCAGGGGATTTTAAACGGGGGAATGAGGGAGACAGAGGACAGTGAATGAGCCAGGGTGAGACAGCACAGGATGCTAACGCTAACTCTCAAAGGCTATTGTCTGCTACAGGACAGGATGCTAACGGCTAACTCTTAAAGGCTATTGTCTGCTCCAGGACAGGATGCTAACGGCTAACTCTTAAAGGCTATTGTCTGCTACAGGACAGGATGCTAACGGCTAACTCTCACAGGCTATTGTTTGCTACAGGGCAGGACAGTGTAGTAGAGTTTGATTTATGAGGTTGCTGTCCTCCATCTGCCCCACAGAACAAAGCCAGTCCCCTCGTGGAATAATGAGTCCCATTCATCTACATCACACCAGCCCAGTTATGTGAAGCCAGAGGATTCTTGGGTTCCTGTCTATCTGTGTGTGTGTGTGTGTGTGTACGTATGTGTGTGTAAGCATGAGTGTGTGTGTGTGAAAATGTGTGTGTATGTGGAAACATATTTGTGAGAGTATATAAAAAGGAGGGTGTATGTGTGTGTGTGTGTGTGTGAGGGGGGTCACACTGCAGGGGTTTGGGTGTGGTTCACGACACCCCCTGCCATCCTTATCTCCTCTCCTCACTCCTCCACGCCCCCCCCCCCACCTCTCCCAAACCCACGCAGGCTCGTTATCACACACACACACACACACACATCCGCCAGCAGTGACATCAGAAACTTCATGTTTACAATGTGTATCAGTAAACATAACTCATAGATGTTCACGCCACTCACTGTGTGTGTGTGTGTGTGTGTGTGTGTGTGTGTGAGGTTGTGCATGTCTTCCTGCCTTCATCCCCTCCCCCTTTCTCCTGACTCTCTTTAAGAGAGGTCTATTGCTTTTGCGCAGTGCTTCAACACCGGTGCTTGGTTGACAGTTGGGCTGGTGTGTGTGTGTGTTTGTTGCCACGGTCCCAGCTGGGGTATGTGGTTCATCAGACCCAGTCTGGTCAAAGCCAAACACAGCTGTGTGTGTGGGTGTGTGTGTCTGTGTGCGATTGTGTGAGAGAGAGTTTAACAGATAGACATGTTGGCAGGCAGGCAGGCAGGCATGATAGATTCAGAAGATAGACGGATGGATGGATGGTGGATGGATGGATAGAAAGAAAGAAAGGTGCAAGATTTGCCGCAGTAGAATCACTCTATCCCTTCCCCTGTTTTTATCCCTCTGTCTTTCTCCCTTCTCTCTCTCTCTCTCTCTCTCTCTCTCTCTCTCTCTCTCTCTCTCTCTCTCTCTCTCTCTCTCTCTCTCTCTCTCTCTCTCTCTCTCTCTCTCTCTCTCTCTCTCTCCCGTGCTGCATGAGTGATCCTGTTTCCCCTCCTGCCTGGGAGAGGCATGCAGCCTTCAGATACAAACAAAACACAGACAGAAACACAGCCATACCATGTGCTGCACACACACACACAGGCTGTCTCTCACACACACGCACACTCACACTAACACACACACTCTCACACACCCACATTCCCTCCATCTGACACACACACACACACACAATCCCCAGATCCTGTCCTGGGTGCAGCTCCGGCCTCTTGCCCCAGACAGAGAGCCCCCCCTGCATGCAGACCTGCCTCTGAGTGTCCAACACGGCCTGGATAATAACACCCTCTCTCTCCGTCTCCCTCTCTATCCTCCCTCACGCCTTTCTCCTCCTCCTCCTCTCTCGCTCTGTGCGTCTATCTCTCTCCTCCTCCTCCTCCCCCCCCCCCTCCCTTTGTCTCCCCTCCTCGTCTTCCCCCCCTCCCCCGGTCTCCCCCGTCACCCCCCCCCCCCCCCCCGCCAGGCGGATGCTGGAAACAGCTTCCTGCGAGCCGCCCGCTCCGGGAACCTGGACAAGGCCCTGGACCACATCAAGAACGGCATCGACATCAACACAGCCAATCAGGTGAGAGCACACGCCTCAGCCCTCAGGACGGAACAGACCGGACCCTGCGTGGCCGGCTGGCAGGTCGTAGCGGAGGGTCTTGTCTATTCTACCTATGATCTATGTCCATGTGTGTGTGTGTGTGTGTGTGTGTGAACGTGTGTGTGTGGGTGTGTGAGAGAGCTGAGTCTGGTCCCGGCTGCAGCAGCAGGTATCTGGTACAGAGCAGATAGCTTGCTCCTCCCAGGGGTGGTGTTAAGTGGGCCAGGGTGGCACCTCCGTGCCTCCTCCTCCACCCTGCCTGCTTTACCCTGACACCAGCTCCCAGGGTGGTCAGCCACGCTCACTCGGCCTGGGGGAGGGAGACAGCCCACAGGCCCTTGAAACAGAGCCAGAACACACTGTGTGTGTGTGTGTGAGTGATTCAGCGTTACACTGCGTTTTGGTCTGTCTGTGTGTGTGTGTGTGAGTGTGTGTAGATACCTCCGTATAAAAACCTCACTAGTCCAACTCACACAGTTTACTTTTCTCATTCAGCCTTGAGACACACAGCTAGCTAACCTGCTCAGCCCTCACATGTGAAGTCTGTCTGTAGTTAGTCACTGTTCATCAGCACTCTGGGCTGGAGACAAACCCCAGGGTGACAGAGAGACCTCTAGTGGACAAACAGACACACGGCAGACACATTAGCAGTCAGTGACCTCCAGACAGGTGAGCCTCTGTAAATGACCAAACATGACACGTCTTCCCTAAGGCATGCAGTGTGTGTGTGTTCCACCTAAGCCAAGTCTTCACTATGTGTAAGCTGTGTGTGTGTGTGTTAGTTACCACCCCCACCCCCCCAGAGTGATGTGGTCTCTCCCCTCAGAGTGATGGCGTGCGGAGGTCTCCACAGTCAGAGGAACTATATCAGTGGTGTGGGAAAGGTCCAACCTCACATGTCCTGTGCTGTAGAGAGGCTGTGTGAGGTCAGACCTATCCTACACGGCTCGTATTCTTCCCTCAGCAGAGACCAGACGCCTGCCATCCCCCTCCTCCTCCCCCTCCTCCTCCTCCTCCTCCTCCCCCTCCTCCTCCTCCTCCCCCTCCTCCTCCTCCTCCTCCTCCTCCTCCTCCTCCTCCTCCTCCTCCTCCTCCTCCTCCTCCTCCTCCTCCTCTTCCTACTTCTCCTCCTCCTCCTCCTCCTCCTCCTCCTCCTCCTCCTCCTCCTCCTCCTCCTCCACCTCTCCCTCTCCCTCTCCCTCTCCCTCTCCCTCTCCCTCTCCCTCTCCCTCTCCCTCTCCCTCCTCCTCCATCGTTGACTTGTGATGTCACGTGTTCGTTCGCCCGACTGTCCTCCCCTCCAAAGCGACGTGCAGGGCCGGACTCCAACCTGCGAACTCTTGATCTGCAGACAATCTCTCCTCCCCCCTGGTTCCTCCTAGCTCCCCCTCCCTGTCAGAGGAGGCTGGGGGTGTGAGGGGCGTGTGTGTGTGTGTGTGTTTGTCGGTCGGGGTGAGGACTGTTGTGTTCTGTCTGTGTAGAATGGGCTGAACGGCCTTCATCTGGCCTCCAAGGAGGGTCATGTCAAGATGGTGCTGGAACTGCTGCACAACGGCATTGTGCTGGAGACCACTACCAAGGTACGACACACACACACACACACAGAAGCACACACACCCCTTTATGTTCCCACACTTGTCAAAGTGTGTGTGTGTGTGTGGTCCTCAGAAAGGGAACACAGCACTGCACATCGCTGCCCTGGCAGGACAGGAGCAGGTGGTAGCAGAGCTGGTGAACTACGGGGCCAACGTCAACGCTCAGTCACAGGTGAGACTCCAACCGCCGCCGCTGCCCCCTCCCTCCCCCCTCCCTCCCCCTTTCTTCACCCCTCCCTCCCCCCTCCCTCTCTCCCCCCTCCATCTCTCAACCCTCAACCCTCCCTCCCCTCCATCTGACCCTCCCTCCCCCCTCCATCCCCCATCCCTCAACCCTCCCTCCCCCCTCCCTCCCTCCCCCCTCCATCCCCCATCCCTCAACCCTCCCTCCCCTCCATCTGACCCTCCCTCCCCCCTCCCCTCCCTCCCCTCCATCTGAACCTCCCTCACCCCTCAACCCTCCCTCCCCTCCATCTGACCCTCCCTCACCCCTCAACCCTCCCTCCCCTCCATCTGACCCTCCCTCACCCCTCCCTTCCCTCCCCTCCATCTGACCCTCCCTCACCCCTCAACCCTCCCTCCCCTCCATCTGACCCTCCCTCACCCCTCCCCTCCCTCCCCTCCATCTGACCCTCCCTCACCCCTCAACCCTCCCTCCCCTCCATCTGACCCTCCCTCACCCCTCCCTTCCTCCCCCTCCATCTGACCCTCCCTCACCCTTCCCCTCCCTCCCCTCCATCTGACCCTCCCTCACCCCTCCCCTCCCTCCCCTCCATCTGACCCTCCCTCACCCCTCCCCTTCCTCCCCCCTCCCTCCCTGAGGATCAGCAGCTGTGTTGGCGCTTGTTTGCTGTTTATTTGGGGGTTAATATCTGTCTGCCTTCCTGTATTTCTGTGTGCCTGTGTTTCCTTTGTGCGTGTTCTTGTGTGTGTGTGTGTGTGTGTCTTTATCTGTGCGTGTACGTATCTGTTTGTTTGTGTTTGCTGTTGCTTGGCGCTGTCGCTTGGTGCTCGTTCCGTGTGTGTGTGTGTGTGTGTCTCTGCGTGTGCCCATGCGTGTGTCTGTCTGCAACAGAAGGGCTTCACTCCTCTTTACATGGCGGCACAAGAGAATCACCTGGAAGTGGTGAAGTTCCTCCTGGAGAACGGCGCGAATCAGAGCATTCCTACCGAGGTAATAGCCAATCGGCTCCTCCGCCTTCGCCTCGTGACCTCGTGACCTCTCTGTCTCTCCGTGTTTCATGTTTTTCGTCTTCCTTTGTATGAGGGTCAGTTTGGGAAATAATTCAGACTGTCCTTACACAAACACATATGAAACACATTCCCATATGAAAGTCAAAAAATCCCGCACTTGATCCATTGTGTCGTGCCAGTAAATGCACCCCCTGCTAACTCTGACTAGGAAAGTGCCACATGCATGAAACGTACTCTGGGTACTCTTCATTCAGCTGACCTCTCTCTCTCTCTCTCTCGCTCCCGCCCTCCAGGATGGCTTTACCCCTCTGGCCGTAGCTCTTCAGCAGGGTCACGAAAATGTGGTGGCCCTGCTCATCAACTACGGCACCAAGGGCAAGGTCCGCCTCCCAGCGCTGCACATCGCCGCTCGCAACGACGACACGCGCACCGCCGCCGTGCTGCTGCAGAACGACCCCAACGCCGACGTCCTGAGCAAGGTAACGAGAGGGCGTGTGTGGGTGTGTGAGTGAGATGGCCTACTGCGTGTGTGTGTTTTCTCAGCATACTGACCTCTCCCCCCCCCCCCACACACACACGCACACAGACAGGTTTCACCCCCCTCCACATCGCTGCACACTACGAGAACCTGAACGTCGCTCAGCTTCTCCTCAACAGAGGAGCCAACGTCAACTTCACCCCTAAGGTACCTCTCGCCCCCTCCCTCTACACTCCTCCTACCGCCCCCTGCCCACCAGCCTCTTACTGATGTGTGTGTATGTGTGTGTGTGTGTGTGCGTGCGTGTGCGTGTGCGTGTGCGTGTGCGTGTGTGTGTGTAGAATGGGATCACACCTCTTCACATTGCGTCCAGAAGAGGGAACGTGATAATGGTTCGACTCCTGCTCGACCGAGGAGCTCAGATAGACGCCAAGACCAAGGTACCTCCTCCTCCTCTCTCTCCTCCCTGCCTCTCCCCCTTCTCTCCTCCTCCTCCTCTCTCTCCTCCCTGCCTCTCCCCCTTCTCTCCTCCTCCCTCTCTCTCTCCTCCCTGCCTCTCCCCCTTCTCTCCTCCTCCTCTCTCTCTCCTCCCTGCCTCTCCCCCTTCTCTCCTCCATCTCTCTCTCTCCTCCCTGCCTCTCGCCCTTCTCTCCTCCATCTCTCTCTCTCCTCCCTGCCTCTCCCCCTTCTCTCCTCCATCTCTCTCTCTCCTCCCTGCCTCTCCCCCTTCTCTCCTCCATCTCTCTCTCTCCCACTCTCTTTTCCCTGTCTCACCTTTCTCTCTCTCTCTCTCTCTCCCTCAACCCCTCTCCCCCCTCCTCCCCCCTCTCCCCTCCAGGATGAGCTCACCCCCCTGCACTGTGCAGCCAGGAATGGACACGTGAGGATCATTGAGATCCTGCTGGACCATGGAGCTCCTATTCAGGCCAAGACGAAGGTCAGCACTCCAGAGTTAACTATCACACCAGGGCTAACTAGCACACCAGGGCTAACTAGCACACCAGGGCTAACTAGCACACCAGAGTTAACTAGCACACCAGAGTTAACTATCACACCAGGGCTAACTAGCACACCAGAGTTAACTATCACTCCAGAGTTAACTATCACACCAGGGCTAACTAGCACACCAGGGCTAACTAGCACACCAGAGTTAACTAGCACTCCAGAGTTAACTATCACACCAGGGCTAACTAGCACACCAGGGCTAACTAGCACTCCAGAGTTAACTAGCACACCAGAGTTAACTAGCACACCAGGGCTAACTAGCACACCAGAGTTAACTAGCACACCAGAGTTAACTAGCACACCAGGGCTAACTAGCACACCAGAGTTAACTAGCACACCAGAGTTAACTAGCACACCAGGGCTAACTAGCACACCAGGGCTAACTAGCACACCAGGGCTAACTAGCACACCAGAGTTAACTAGCACACCAGAGTTAACTATCACACCAGGGCTAACTAGCACACCAGAGTTAACTATCACTCCAGAGTTAACTATCACACCAGGGCTAACTAGCACACCAGAGTTAACTAGCACTCCAGAGTTAACCATCACACCAGGGCTAACTAGCACACCAGGGCTAACTAGCACTCCAGAGTTAACTAGCACACCAGAGTTAACTAGCACACCAGGGCTAACTAGCACACCAGAGTTAACTAGCACACCAGGGCTAACTAGCACACCAGAGTTAACTAGCACACCAGAGTTAACTAGCACACCAGGGCTAACTAGCACACCAGGGCTAACTAGCACACCAGAGTTAACTAGCACACCAGGGCTAACTAGCACACCAGGGTTAACCAGCACATCAACGCTAACCAACAGGGCCAAGTCACACAGGGCTAGCCTGGGTCTGTTCTGTGACTCACTACAAGAGGAAACCAGGCTGCTAAACTGTTTTACAAATACTAATATGTCTCTCTATATCTCTCTCTGTATCTCTCTCTGTATCTCTATATCTCTCTCTGTATCTCTCTCTATATCTCTCTCTGTATCTCTCTCTGTATCTCTCTCTGTATCTCTCTCTATATCTTTCTCTGTATCTCTCTCTGTATCTCTCTCTGTATCTCTCTCTATATCTCTCTCTATATCTCTCTCTGTATCGCTCTCTGTATCTCTCTCTGTATCTCTCTCTATATCTCTCTCTATATCTCTCTTTATATCTCTCTCTGTATCTCTCTCTGTATCTCTCTCTGTATCTTTCTATATATCTCTCTCTATATCTCTCTCTATATCTCTCTCTGTATCTCTCTCTATATCTCTCTCTGTATCTCTCTCTATATCTCTCTCTGTATCTCTCTCTGTATCTCTCTCTGTATCTCTCTCTATATCTCTCTCTATATCTCTCTCTGTATCTCTCTCTGTATCTCTCTCTGTATCTCTCTCTATATCTCTCTCTATATCCCTCTCTGTATCGCTCTCTGTATCTCTCTCTATATCTCTCTCTATATCTCTCTCTATATCTCTCTCTGTATCGCTCTCTGTATCTCTCTCTGTATCTCTCTCTATATCTCTCTATATATCTCTCTCTATATCTCTCTCTGTATCTCTCTCGTCTCCCTCCTTCCCTCCCCCTCCCAGAACGGCCTGTCTCCCATCCACATGGCGGCGCAGGGAGACCACATGGACTGTGTGAAGCAGCTGCTGCAATACAACGCCGAGATCGATGACATCACCCTGGACCACCTGACCCCTCTCCACGTGGCGGCCCACTGCGGTCACCACCGCATGGCCAAGGTCCTGCTGGACAAGGGGGGCAAGCCCAACTCCCGCGCCCTGGTCAGTCAACACACACACACACACAGAGACACACATGCAGAGACACACACAGCTGTGACTGGATGTTGTCACAGTCGTGTTCTCCTGTGTTTCCGTCTTCAGAACGGCTTCACTCCCCTCCACATCGCATGCAAGAAGAACCACATGAGGGTGATGGACCTGCTGCTGAAACACTCTGCCTCGCTGGAGGCCGTAACCGAGGTGACGACCTGGGATGGGGGGTCAGGGACTGGGTGGTGATGGTGATGGTGATGATGGTGATGGTGATGGTGATGATGATGATGGTGATGGTGATGGTGATGATGGTGATGGTGATGGTGATGATGGTGATGGTGATGATGGTGATGGTGATGGTGATGGTGATGGTGATGATGGTGATGGTGATGGTGATGATGGTGATGGTGATGATGGTGATGGTGATGATGATGAGGGTGTGTTATCTGTCTCTGCTAGTCTGGTCTGACTCCGCTGCATGTGGCCTCCTTCATGGGTCACCTGAACATCGTCAAGATCCTGGTGCAGAAGGGGGCGTCGCCCAGCGCCTCCAACGTGGTGAGTCCCCTCCTCTTCCTCCTCCTTCTCCTTCTCCTCCCTTTCTACCCTCCCTCCCTCACCGCCTCCTCTAGTGGGAGTCATGTGACTTGTCTGGTTGTGTGTGTGAGTGACCTGTGTGTGTGTGTGTGTGTGTGTGTGTGTAGAAGGTAGAGACCCCACTCCACATGGCGTCTCGAGCAGGACACTGTGATGTCGCCGAGTTCCTCCTGGAGAACGCCGCGCCAGTGGACGCCAAGGCTAAGGTAGACCACCGACACACACACACACACTCACACACGCACTCACACACTCACATCAAACCCCTGTCCCCCACACCCCCCCTCCGTATCCAGGACGACCAGACCCCCCTCCACTGTGCGTCCCGCATGGGCCACAAGGAGCTGGTGAGGCTGCTATTGGAGCGTCAGGCCGACCCCAACGCCGCCACCACCGCCGGACACACCCCCCTGCACATCGCCGCCCGCGAGGGCCACGCCCACACCACACGCATCCTGCTGGACATGAAGGCCGTACAGACCAAGATGACCAAGGTACCCGAACCACCCCCACTACCCCCTAACCACCCCCACTACAGCCTAACCACCCCCACTACACCCTAACCACCCCCACTACAGCCTAACCACCCCCACTACAGCCTAACCACCCCCACTACAGCCCAACCACCCCCACTACACCCTAACCACCCCCACTACGCCACCTGGGCTAGCTTACTCAGCCCTCTCTCCTAAAAGATTGTTTGTCTCACGTCTCTCTCTCTCTCTCTCTCTCTGTGTATCCGTGTGTGTGTGTCCGTGCGTGTGTCTGTGTGTGTGCGTGTGTCTGTGCGTGTGTCCGTGTGTGTGTGTCCGTGTATGTGTGTGTGTTCAGAAGGGCTTCACCGCGCTCCACGTCGCCTCTAAGTACGGGAAGGTGGACGTGGCTGAGCTGCTGCTGGAGAGAGGAGCCAACCCTAATGCTGCTGGCAAGGTGGGAGCACCCCTGGGGGGCTGGAGGGGGCTGGAGGGGCTGGAGGGGGCTGGAGGGGCTGGAGGGGGCTGGAGGGGCTGGAGGGGCTGGAGGGGGCTGGAGGGGCTGGAGGGGGCTGGAGGGGCTGGAGGGGCTGGAGGGGGCTGGAGGGGCTGGAGGGGCTGGAGGGGGCTGGAGGGGCTGGAGGGGGCTGGAGGGGCTGGAGGGGGCTGGAGGGGGCTGGAGGGGCTGGAGGGGCTGGAGGGGCTGGAGGGGCTGGAGGGGGCTGGAGGGGGCTGGAGGGGCTGGAGGGGGCTGGAGGGGGCTGGAGGGGCTGGAGGGGCTGGAGGGGGCTGGAGGGGGCTGGAGGGGCTGGAGGGGGCTGGAGGGGCATGACCATGTCACATGATATATCTACAGCCATAGACAAAACTTCAATAACATTCACAACCAACTTTTCTCCTGACCTGGTGTGTGTGTGTGTGTGTGTGTGTGTGTGTGTGTGTGTGTGTGTGTGTGTGTGTGTGTGTGTGTGTGTGTGTGTGTGTGTGTGTGTGTGTGTGCAGAACGGTCTGACCTCCCTCCATGTGGCTGTTCATCACAACAACCTGGACATGGTCAACCTGCTGGTCAGCAAGGGAGGATCTCCTCACAGCGCAGCCAGGGTGAGACACACACACACACACACACACTGTACACAGCATGTACACACACACAGTCACTCACTAACCCTCCCTCCTCTCCCTGTGATGTCAGAACGGCTACACTCCACTCCACATCGCGTCCAAGCAGAACCAGCTGGAGGTGGCAAACAGCCTGCTGCAGGTGGGGGCGTCGACCAACGCAGAGTCCCTGCAGGGGGTCACGCCCCTCCACCTGGCCTCCCAGGAGGGACGCCACGACATGGTGGCACTGCTCATCTCCAAGCAGGCCAACGTCAACCTGGGGAACAAGGTGAGGAGGGGCTGGGGGCCTGGAGGGCTGGGGGCCTGGAGGAGGGCTGAGGGGGCCTGGAGGAGGGCTGAGGGGGCCTGGGGGCCTGGAGGAGGGCTGAGGGAGTCTGGGGGCCTGAAGGATGGCTGAGGGGGCCTGGAGGAGGGCTGAGGGGGCCTGGGGGCCTGGAGGAGGGCTGAGGGGGTCTGGGGGCCTGGAGGATAGCTGAGGGGGTCTGGGGGCCTGGAGGATGGCTGAGGGGGTCTGGGGGCCTGGAGGAGGGCTGAGGGGGCCTGGGGACCTGGAGGAGGGCTGGGGGCCTGGAGGAGGGCTGAGGGGGCCTGGGGTGGGAGGGGGGCTGGGGGGTGTTGGTAGTTGTGGTGGGAGTATGTGTGTCATGGGCGTCTGTGATCATCAGTCTAACCTTTGACCTTTTCCCTCCTGCCAGAGCGGCCTCACCCCCCTCCACCTGGTGGCCCAGGAGGGTCACGTGGGCATCGCTGACATCCTGGTGAAGCAGGGGGCGTCCGTCTACGCAGCCACGCGGGTAAGGCCTGCCTCAGAGCTGCCACAGAGCTGCCTCATGATGACGGTGACAGCATGGTTTCCACTTTATATCTTTGTTTGTTGCTAACTTCTCTCCTTCCCTCCCTCTCTCCTTCCTTCCCTCCCTCTCTCCTCCTCTCCCTCTCTCCTTCCCTCCCTCTCTCCTTCCTTCCCTCCCTCTCTCCTCCTCTCCCTCTCTCCTTCCCTCCCTCTCTCCTTCCCTCTCTCCTTCCCTCTCTCCTTCTCTCCCTCTCTCCTTCCCTCCCTCTCTCCTTCCCTCTCTCCTCCTCTCCTCCTCTGGCAGATGGGCTACACTCCTCTCCATGTTGCTTGTCACTACGGCAACATAAAGATGGTGAAGTTCCTCCTGCAGCAGCAGGCTAACGTCAACAGCAAGACACGGGTAAGGCGCTCCCCCCCCCCCCCCGGTGGTCAGAGTAGGGTACTACAGCACGCATAACACATCACATGACCTCATTATCAATCATTAAAAGACTATTAGAATAATGCCAAGTGACATATACATAGAAGCTCTGCCAGGAGTTAGTGTGTCCAGGTGTGTGTGTGCTGGTAATGACAGCGTGTGTGTCTCCAGGTGGGTTACACTCCCCTCCACCAGGCGGCGCAGCAGGGACACACGGACATCGTGACGCTACTGCTGAAGCACGGAGCCCTGCCCAACGAAGTTACCACGGTGATCAGCCACCACTCACTCACTTTTTTTTCTCTCTCTCTCTCTCTCTCTCTCTCTCTCTCTCTCTCTCTCTCTCTCTCTCTCTCTCTCTCTCTCTCTCTCTCTCTCTCTCCCTCCCTCTCTCTCTCTCTCTCTCTCTCTCTCTCTCTCTCTCTCCCTCTCTCACTCTGTCTCCCTTCTCTCTTTGTAAATGTTTCTAACTCTGTCTCTCTCCCTGCCCCTCCCCCCATCTCTCTCTAATAGAATGGAACATCAGCCCTGTCCATAGCCAAACGCCTAGGCTATATCTCTGTCATTGATGTCCTGAAGCTGGTCACCGAGGAAACGGTTTCCATGGTGAGTAAACTAGTGCCACAGTGTGACACCTGAACCTGAAACTTCATTTCTGGATCATTTACAGATTATTTTAAATTTCTGTTTCATTCTGACCTACCTCCCTCTCTCTCTCTCTCCCCTCTCTTTCTACCCTTTCTCTCTCTCCCTTCCTCTCTCTCCCCCCCTCTCTCCCTCTCTCTCCCTCAGACCACCACAGAGAAGCATCGCATGAGTTTCCCTGAAACGGTGGATGAGATTTTGGACGTGTCAGAGGATGAAGGTAGGTTCTAACCCTGTCCTACTCCTCCCCCCAGCAGCAGTAGGTCCCCATCCTGTCTAACTCCTCCCCCAGCAGCAGTAGGTCCCCATCCTGTCTAACTCCTCCCCCAGCAGCAGTAGGTCCCCACCCTGTCTAACTCCTCCCCCAGCAGCAGTAGGTCCCCACCCTGTCTAACTCCTCCCCCAGCAGCAGTAGGTCCCCATCCTGTCTAACTCCTCCCCCAGCAGCAGTAGGTCCCCACCCTGTCTAACTCCTCCCCCCAGCAGCAGTAGGTCCCCACCCTGTCTAACTCCTCCCCCAGCAGCAGTAGGTCCCCATCCTGTCTAACTCCTCCCCCAGCAGCAGTAGGTCCCCACCCTGTCTAACTCCTCCCCCCAGCAGCAGTAGGTCCCCACCCTGTCTAACTCCTCCCCCCAGCAGCAGTAGGTCCCCACCCTGTCTAACTCCTCCCCCAGCAGCAGTAGGTCCCCATCCTGTTTAACTCCTCCCCCCAGCAGCAGTTCTCGACAGAATGCTGGGACACACAGACGTGCAGGAATCCTTCCTGAAAAGGGATTTCTTGCTCAGTTACATGGCTGTTGAGATTTTAATTTAACACTTTTTATATGAAATTGTTGTTTATTTTTGTTGTGGATGAATGAAGTGTTGCTTTTAAAATGTTTGGGATTTTTTGAGGCTGTTTTTGAAAACATTCTTACATGGGTAAAGTCCTAAGATTAGCTCCACACGAGCCTCCTAAACTAAGCTTCTTCTGCCTCTGCCTTTTTTAGGAGTTGCACAGCTAACAATAGGTATGGATGTCTCTCTCTCTCTCTCTCTCCTTCTCTCAGTACGCATAGCTCTCCCTGTGTGTGTGTGGCTCTCTGTTTCCTCTCTCTCTCTGTCTCTCTCTCCTCTCTCTCTGTCTCTCTCTCTCCTCTCTCTCTCTGTCTCTCTCTCTCCTGCTCTCTCTCTCTCTCTCTCTCTCTCTCTGTCTCTCTCTCTCCTCTCTCTCTCTGTCTCTCTCTCTCCCTCTCTCTCTCTCTCTCTGTCTCTCTCCCTCCTCTCTCTCTCTGTTTCTCTCTCCTCTCTCTCTGTCTCTCTCTCTCCTCTCTCTCTGTCTCTCTCTCTCCCGCTCTCTCTCTCTCCTCTCTCTCTCTCTCTCTCTCTGTCTCTCTCTCTCCCGCTCTCTCTCTCTGTCTCTCTCTCTCCCGCTCTCTCTCTCCCATGGTGTTCACTGTGAAGGTGGTTTTACATTGGCATGCTCTCATGGCTCCATGTCTCTAACCCTTCTCTCCCTCTCTCTCTCCCTCCCTCTCTCTCCTTTTCTCTCTCTCTCCTTCTCTCTCCCTCCCTCTCTCTCCTTTTCTCTCTCTCTCCTCTCTCTCTCTCTCCCTCTCTTTCTCTCTCTTCCTCTGATAACACTGAGCTTCATTTACTAACTCCCCAGGTAACACCTCCTCCATGAGTCAGAGTCTGGCGTCATGGCTGCCCCCCCCCCCCCCCCTGGCCCCCCCTTCCCCCTTAACTGTCTAACCCAGCTCAGCTCTCTGTGGGAGAGCAGTCAGGGGAGGGGGGAGGTTCCACCCTCACCCATTCAGCGAACCGCGCCACACACCTCTGGATGTTTCAACCAAGCTGGGGAGTCTCTTGGTTAAACAGCGTGTCAGAGCTGCCGTGCCTCCATTCGTTCGCTGTTCGTCATCGTGGCGTCTCCGTGGCGATGTCGTGTTGTCGATGTCGTGTGTGTGTCCATGTTGCTCCATTGTGATGCGACCACCTGGCTTTTCATTCTGGGTTTTTACCTTCATCCGTTCAGCTGTGTTTCCGTGGGTTTTCAGAGAGAATTAGAGTTCCTGTGTCTGAACTATAGTGTGAGTTCACTGCCTGTGTCACCGGTGGCTGTCTCCGTATCACAACTGTTGAAATCACCCTTGGCAGTGATGTCCCGCTGCGCTTTTTTTAACCCTCTGATAATTTCACTGAGAGATTGTCACCGTCGATCTAAATGTAGTCATCTAGTCTTACAGAAACGTCCAACCGCTTTCTTTCAGTGACCAATTCAGTCTTAGCTCTCACACACAGACACGTGCACGGAGATAGACCCTTCCGCACACACACTTTGGTGAGGACACACACTCGTGCACAAACGTGCGAAAAAAATTGGAGAGAAGTTGAGTCTTGTGGGAACACACACACGCAAGCGTGGCGACACACACTCAGACACACCTCGCTATCGATTTGGCTGTCAGACACATACAGACGCCCATTCCAACACTCCAGCACACACACACTCTCTCACACACACACTCAGACACTCCCTGGACCTGGCCAAACAGCTCTAACGCTGGTACACACACACACACACACTCAGCTGTGCAGCAGACTATGCTCACATGCAGCACTGATGTTTACTGCAGTAGGCTGAAGACCAGAGGTGGTAAGTGGACCTCACTCACGCGGTCGAGAACACACAAGACGCGTCAGAGAAAAACACACCTGTTGATATGATGTGGGACGCGAACACGAGGCCACAGACTTCACCTTCCGTATGCTAAAACATGTACTATTCCTGTCTCGTGAAGTGCAAAGTTGATATTTGGATTCGGACCTGTTCTGGTACCAGAGAGGCGTCTGGCGGGCTGTGCACAGGACGTCCTGACAGACTTTGGGGGATTGAGACGTGTTTGTGTTCTGCTCAGGAGACAGAACTCAGTAAAGATGCAGCTCTGGACTATGTCAGACTACGACAGGTTACGACTCTCCAGCTGTGGTGTTGACTCGCACAGCGTTTAGGTGCTAGAAGGGATCAACCTTAGAGATCGTGTGATCACAAACGTGGTCGTGATCACGTATGTGGTCATGTGATCCTTTCTGTGGTCATGTGATCGTGTATGTGATCGCGTATGTATGTCGTCATTTGACCATGTATATGGTTCATGTGTCTCTCTGTCTCCCCTTCCCATCATGCTCCCCCCCTCCTTCCCTCCCCAACCTGGAGTCCTGTCCTGGCTTCACTACCCCCCCCCCCCTTGCCCCCCCCTCGCCCCCCTCGCCCCCCCCTCCTCTGACACGGTGTGCTGCGGCTCCCTCTCTCCCTCTCTCAGCGCACTAACCCCCCCCCTGTCACCGTGTCAGCATTCTCTCTGCTCGTATGTCCATCATCCTTACTCACAGTCTCACTGTTGTTCTCTCTCCTTCTCTCTCATTCCCTCTTTCCCCCTCGCCCTGTCTCCCTCTCCCTCTCCCTCTCTCTCTGTCCCTCCCTCCCTCTCTTTCTCCTGATCGTTCTCTCCGGTGTGTCACCTGAAGGGGAGGAGCTGTTGGGGACCGAGGGGGCCAGGTACATGAAGATGGATGACATGAAAGACCATGATGACGATTTCCTCTCCCCCAAGAAATCTCTGGATTACGAGAGAGGGCTGGGCACTGCGTAAGGGTGCAGGGCTGGAGGGGAGCTGGAGGGAGAGAGAGAGAGAGGAGGAGGGGTAGATGATAGAGGGATAGAGGAGGGAGGAACAGGGGGAGGAAGGGATTCATCATGTATGGAGGGATGTGGATGGAGGTAGAGACCCCGGAACGTTCGTATGACTCGCCGTTTTCCACCCCTCCTACAGGAACTACTCGCCCGCCATTCCCAGAATCCCTTGCGTCTCCCCGGAGACCGTCATCCTGCGGGAACAGGAAATTCAGCAGGTATTCACAGGAGCATTCTGGGAAATGTTCTGTTTGCCGTGCCTCCGGAGGCTGAACGTGCGACTGTTGTTCAGATTCAATTATGTTTCCACTCCTGCACTGATGTGATGGCACACTGCCAGGGTTGAATATCGCTGTTTGCTCTGCCCTGTGTTTAATGTGGGAAGTACATATGCAGCCCACGTAATAAGTAATCATCAAATAAGGTGTGACGTCTGACGGTGTGTGTGTGTGTGTATCAGTCTGTGTGTGCGTTGCAGACACACACCCCGGTGCCGCTGCCCAAGGAGTACGACGACGACTCTCTGATCCCCAGCAGCCCGGCAACAGAGACGTCTGACAACGTCAGCCCCGTGGCCAGCCCCATACACACAGGGTGAGCACACACTCGCTCTCTCTCTCTCTCTCTCTCTCTCCCTCTCTCTCTCTCTCTCTCTCTCTCTCTCTCTCTCTCTCTCTCTCTCTCTCTCTCTCTCTCTCTCTCT
>NC_140388.1:11712500-11780000 GCF_054491055.1 Hypomesus nipponensis
CTGGTTGCAAAGCTGCTGGGTAACCAGGCAACCTTCAGCCCCGTGGTTACGGTGGAGCCACGGAGACGCAAGTTCCACCGTCCGATCGGCCTGCGCATCCCCCTGCCCCCCTCCTGGAGGGACAGCCCCCGCGACGCGGGCGAGGGGGACACCACCAGCCTGCGCCTGCTCTGCAGCGTCATCGGTACGACACACACACACACACACAATGACACCTCAAACACCTCGGCTCCTCCCATTGGCTGACGTTCCCCGCCCTCCCGCGCTGCAGGAGGCACCGCCCCCGCCCAGTGGGAGGACATCACCGGCACCACCAAACTCGTCTACTCCAAAGACTGCGCCAGCTTCACCACCAACGTGTCGGCGAGGTACGTCCACGTCTGACCTCTGACCTCTGACACAAAAGAGAGGGAGAGAGAGAGATACAGAGAGAGAGATACAGAGAGAGAGAGACAGAGAGAGAGAGATACAGAGATACAGAGAGAGAGATACAGAGAGAGAGATACAGAGAGAGAGATACAGAGAGAGATACAGAGAGAGAGAGATACAGAGAGAGAGATACAGAGAGAGAGATACAGAGAGAGAGATACAGAGAGAGAGAGATACAGAGATACAGAGAGAGAGAGACACAGAGAGAGAGAGACACAGAGACAGAGACAGAGAGACAGACAGAGAGACAGAGAGAGCCAGAGAGAAAAGGACAGAGAGAGAGATGTTTCCAGAACTTTTCCAGAACGTTCCACATGTTGTCGTGGTTCCAGGTTCTGGCTGTCGGACTGTCCACGGACGGCCGAGGCCGTGTCGTTCGCCAACCTGCTGTACCGCGAGCTGTCAGCCGTGCCCTACATGGCCAAGTTTGTGGTGTTCGCCAAGATGAACGAGGCGCGCGAGGGCCGCCTGCGCTGCTACTGCATGACGGACGACAAGATGGACAAGACCCTGGAGCAGCACGAGAACTTCACAGAGGTGGCACGCAGCCGAGACATCGAGGTCAGGGGGGCTGGGGGGCCGGGGAGCTGGGGGGCTGGGGGGCTGGGGGGGCTGGGGGGCTGGGGGTGTCTAATGAGTGGAATATTTAGCTGAGGTGCTTAACTTGTGTGTGTGTGTGTGTGTGTGGTATGGTGTGTGCGTGTGGTATGGTGTGTGTGTGTGTGGTCTGGTGTGTGGCGCCCTCTGCAGGTGATGGAGGGCATGCCGCTGCACCTGGAGTGTTCAGGGAACCTGGTTCCTGTGAGGAAGGCTACCCAGCAGCCTCGCTGCTTCAGCTTCCAGGCCTTCAAAGACAACAGGCTTCCCGTCTCTGTCAAGGTAGGTTCCTGCTGCTGCTGTACCTCTCTCTCTCTCTCTCTCTCTCTCTCTCTCTCTCTCTCTCTCTCTCTCTCTC
Source organism: Hypomesus nipponensis (assembly GCF_054491055.1). Taxonomy (NCBI): domain Eukaryota; kingdom Metazoa; phylum Chordata; class Actinopteri; order Osmeriformes; family Osmeridae; genus Hypomesus; species Hypomesus nipponensis. The sequence goes on from NC_140388.1 coordinate 11,713,885, forward strand.
TCTCTCTCTCTCTCTCTCTCTCTCTCTCTCTCTCTCTCCTCCTCCTCTCCCTGACAGTCTCCTGTGTTTCTCCAGGTGAGAGACAGCAGTAAGGAGCCAGCTGGTTTCCTCTCCTTCCTGAGAAAAACCACAAAGTACGAAGACAGCCAACATGTTCTCTGCAACCTCAATGTCACCATGCCCCCCTGTATCAAGGTAACGTCACCATGTCACCACGGGGATTTGAACCTGCGACCTCTTGATATGCAGTCAAAAGCTCTAACCACTGAGCTAAACCGTCGTCTATGATCCATCTATTGGATATATCTATATTGTATTCATAGTATTCTGCCTACATTACGAAAACGTTTTTGCAGACGGCGGGAAGCGAAGACCGCAGGCGAACTTTGACCCCGTTGGCCCTGAGGGAAAGATACAGTGGCCTGACTGAACCAGCCATGGGTAAAGGCCTCTCATTGGTCACCTGGTCAACCACAAGCCCGCCCCCCCCCCCCTCCAGCGCCAACCCCAGCGCCCCACCCCCAGCACCCCACCCTAAAATCCCTACCTTCAGATTCCATGAGTCCTGTCCATGCCCTCAGTCACAGCTCACTGTTTAACACCTTCCCATGTTAAAGTGTCCGTGGTGGTTTGGTCTCTGCAGCATCAATGAGCGCCATGGATAGGACTGAACTGAAGATGGCTTTGATAGCTGAGCAGTTGGGACTGAGCTGGGCTGGTGAGTGAATGAGTGTGTGTCTGTGCTCGTGTCTGTGGGTCTGTCTGGTGCTTGCATCTGTGGGTCTGTGTCTGTGCTTGTGTCTGTGGTTCTGTGTCTACCGTGTAGCGACTCGCTAATGAAGAGACTTCTCCTTCCTCTCCACACACCTCTCTCCTCCACCACCTCCTCCTCCTGAACAGAGCTCGCCAGAGAGCTGCAGTTCAGCGTGGACGACATCAACAAAATACGCGTGGAGAATCCCAACTCCCTATTGGAGCAGAGCTCCACCCTGCTCAACCTATGGGCCACCCGTGAGGGCAAGAGAGCCAAGAGTGAGTAGCAGAGATCCCGCCCCCCTCTCCCCCATCCTCCCATCTGATTGGTTGGTGGGCCTGTCGGTTGACGTTGTCGGGGACTGGCCTGTCCCAGGTTGTTTTCCCTATCCCATTTCCCGTGCTTGTCTCTGGACTCTTCTCTCCTCCCTCCATGTCTCCCTCCATCCATCCCTCCCTACCTCGCTCCCTCCATTTCTCTCATTGTGTCTTTTCTCCATCTCTCTCCATCCCTCCGTGTCCCTCTCTCTGTGCAGTGGAGAGTTTGTACACAGCTCTGAAGAGCATCGACCGCATGGACATCGTCAACATGCTGGAGGGCCAGGCCCCGCCGCCCAGCGGACGCCAGGAGGCCCGAGAGCCCAGCCGACGCCGACACACAAACAGGGACAACGCCTCCCCGGGCCTGACCAATGGTAAGGTGCCCCCCCTGACCAATGGTAAGGTGCCCCCCCTGACCAATGGTAAGGTGCCCCCCCTGACCAATGGTAAGGTGCCCCCCCTGACCAATGGTAAGGTGCCCCCCCTGACCAATGGTAAGGTGCCCCCCCTGACCAATGGTAAGGTGCCCCCCCTGACCAATGGTAAGGTGCCCCCCCCCCCCCTCAGCCCTGGACCCCCAGAACCAGTTAAACACCCTTCCCCCCTGCCTCCCCCGTCCTCCCTCGCCTCTCCCCCTCTGCTCTCCTGTGCCGCTGCCAGGTCGCGTCACATCTACAAGGCTCTCTCAACAGCCCTTACAAGGACTCAAGACACTCCAGCTTCCGTCGGTGATATCTGACATGTGTCTGTAATACCTGACGTGTCTGTGATGTGTAGCATCGATTTTCATCTCAGAGAGTCATTCTCGTAGTTGAATAAAGGTTAGATGTCAAATGAATAAAAATAGATAAGTGGCTTCATTCCTGTCACATCAAACTCCCCTGTAGCTCCAATTAAGATCTCTTTAGTTGAATTAATGAAGTGAGATGTTTTGTAATATTAATGCTTTTAATGTTCAATTCTGGGATTTTTGGGACGTAGTTTCATGTTCTGTGATAAGATAAGTATGAACAATTGACTACAAAACCAAGTCAATCTTGCACTGTGGTAGAATTTAAGTACATAACAACTCCTCATTATAATATTGGATGTGTTAGCATTTTTATGTCTACACATGACAGTACAGTTACAGCATAAATGCAGCGTTGGGTGTTGGCGTCATTCGAGTCGGTCTCCGCAAAGATGGAGGTTGGTGTGAGATCCGGTGTGTTTGTGTTGGCTGTGTGGATAAGTGCTGCGATACCTCCGATCTGCATCCAGACCAGGCCTGCCCTCCGCCCAGTCCTCCTGTTGGTCACTTCAGGCTTTGACACCTTTGTCTCATGGTTTGTTCCCCATGCATAAACTACATCAGATTGACTCCAGTTTCACTCCGGGCATGGACAGTTGTGAACAGCCCTGGTCTGGACTGGTCTGGACTGGTTTGGACTGGTTTGGACTGGTTTGGACTGGTCCGGGCAGGGCAGGGAGAAGGCGGCCCACCCTTGTGAGAACTGGAGCAATGAGAGGTGATGTAACGATGCATAGACCTGTGGCCATGAGGAAGACGGCAGAGTCCGATCACTGCTGCAGTGGATCTGACACCTGTCTGTCTGCTGTCCGCCTGTCTGTCTGCTGTCCGTCTGTCTGTCGGACTCCCAAAGGTTTGTCCTTTGACGCTGAGTGACCAGGTGGTCACATTCTTAGCAGACAATCCCTGCAGCCAGCCAGCCAGCCCCCCAGCCCCCAGCCAGCCAGCCAGCCCCCCAGCCAGCCCCCCAGCCAGCCAGCCCCCCAGCCCCCAGCCAGCCAGCTAGCCCCCCAGCCAGCCAGCTAGCCCCCCAGCCAGCCAGCCCCCCAGCCCCCAGCCAGCCAGCCAGCCCCCAGCCAGCCCCCCAGCCAGCCCCCCAGCCAGCCAGCCCCCCAGCCCCCAGCCAGCCAGCCAACCCCCCAGCCAGCCAGCCAGCCAGGTTATTGTCTCTAAACACTGTTCACTCGATGATGATAAGGTGATTGTTTCAAGAAGATCTCTTACTGACTGAGTTCTGACTGACCCTCCTAGACCCAGCCCATCCCAGCCCATCCCAGGTGATCCCAGGTGATCCCAGGTGATCTCCTTGTCTCTGGCTTGAAAAAGCACCATAAGAAGAGGAATCTCCAGTCGAGATGATTTGAGAAACCCGACAGTCCTGTGGAGACAGAATCCTCCAGTAGACTAGCACACAAGCAGTCTCGTCTCGTCGAACTCGGGCGCGGGTCACTTCCTCTCTCTCAGCCCTGCGACGACATGCTAGGTTGTCATAGAAACGCTGTGGTCAGTACGTAGCAGGGAGGATGAAGCCTAGGTTACCGTAACAGTCCAAATGTTCTCTCTCTCAGCCTGTGTGTGCATGGGTTCGGGGGGGGATCTCTCTGGGGGGGGGAGGGGGGACTGAGGGGGGGGGGGTCGCTGCACTGTCTGTCCCTCTGGGCTCCCGTACTTGTTCCTTTTGACTATCTGCCCCCCCCCCCCCCTCTCTCTCTGTCTCTCTCTCTATCTCTGTCTCTGTGTTTCTCTGGACATGTCATCTGCAGCCTGGTCTCCTCTTCCTCCTTCTCACTCCTCTCCAAACTCTGACCTCATGCCGACCTCATGTTGACCTCCGGCCCTCATCTTTATAAATTTATTTTTTAATTTCTTTTTACGACGAGTTGTGCATTTTTCCGAACTCTTTTACTTTTTTTCTCCGTTTCCTACTCTGGAAAAATCTACGTTTTTAACCGTCTGCTGTGAGCCCCCCTCCTCTCGCACACCGTCCTCAGCCCCCAGGAAGAAGGGGAGAGGAGTCCCTCTCTCTCACTCCGTCTCTCCCCACCCCTCTGCCTCCTCTCTCCCCTCCCTGTCTCTTCATCTCCCTCCTACCCTGTCCTTCTCTCTCTCTCTCTCCCTCCCTCCTCTCCTCTCCCGGCCCGTCCTCCTCCCTGTCCTCCTGCATGTCTGCATGTGCATGTAGCCAGAAGCACCCTCATCTCCCGCCTCTCCTATGCTCGCATGGAAGCATCGGACCGAGGGGCATGCCGCAGTGTCTTCTGGGAGATGTAGTCTTGAAGCAGTGCATGTGACGACACCTGCCAGAATGGGACTAACAGAGGAAGAGAGGCGTGGCCTCGACCCCTGGAGCATGAGAATGCCTTTGTTCTTCTCTGTTCTTCTCCTTCGACAGAGATCTGTGACGATCTCTCCTCTCCAGGGGGTGAAAAAGCCTCCGGGTCTTTTTCGGTTCTGCATAGTGACCGTCCTGTTCATGTGTGGGTGTTACGATGTGACAGTCCTTGTGTATCGGTCAACGTGTGTGTGTGTGTGTGTGTGTGCGTGCGTGTGCCTTGCGAGTGACGTCTGTGGGGGCCGGTTCCTGTCCTCGCAACATCACTTCCTGTAAACCTTCCTTTCGTCTTGGTGACGTGTGTGTGTGTTGTGTGTTTCCTGTGTGTTTTTTTTCCAAGGTACTGTATTTCACGAGTGTGTTTCACTGTGCCTCTGTTTCCTCCCTGTCAGTCCTTCACCTAGTACGTCCAGGTGTCGTCCCTGTGTGTGTTTCTCTGTGTGTGTTTCTTTGTGTGTGTTTCCTGTGTGTGTTTCCTGTGTGTGTGTACTTCGACTTACTGTGTGTTTATACACGTCTTGTTTACCAGGAGGGTCGGGTCAACGTCTCCACTCATCATCATCACTACACACACACACACACGCTAGACACACACACACCAGACACACACACTCTCTGGTGTAAGAGATCCCGTACACATGATGTCCTTTGGCCTTCTCAGCTGGACGTCTGGAGATGGTGTTGGTCTTGTTCTGCCAGCAAGCCTCTCTAATACCCACTGCACACTCAGCAACACTCACCACCAGCAACGAATCATGTTACCCCTGTCTTTTAACACGCACACACACAAGCACACATACCAGGAACACACAAACACACACCACAAACACCATATACACAATACCACACACACACAGATGAACGCAGACGTACACACACCAGACACACACACATACAGGGGCACAAACTGCATTTTATCTCTCTCCCTCTCCCTCTCCCTCTCCCTCTCCCTCTCCCTCTCCCTCTCCCTCTCTCTCTCCCTCTCCCTCTCCCTCTCCCTCTCTCTCTCTCTCTCTCTCTCTTTCTCTCTCTCCCTCCCTCCCTCCCTCCCTCCCTCCCTCCCTCCCTCCCTCCCTCCATCCATCCCTCCCTCCCTCCCTCCCTCCCTCCCTCCCTCCGTCCCTCCCTCCCTCCCTCCCTCCCTCCCTCCCTCCCTCTCCCTCTCTCTGTCAGGATATGTCTCTGTGTTGTGTTTGTCCTTCTGTTCCACTGGAGGCCTGTGGTGGTTCTGGCTAACTGACGCACCTACACACAGACACATTCATCACAATGTTGGTCCATCACAGTGCTGGTCCATCACAGTGCTGGTCCATCACAGTGCTGGTCCATCACAGTGCTGGTCCATCACAATGCTGGTCCATCACAGTGCTCATGCCATCTGATTCTGCATAGATGTGAGTCTAGTTCTCCTACTCCAATATGCTGCATATGTGGCTGATGCCTCCAGTTCCTTTTTGACCTTGAAACAGGACATGTGGGACATGAGGGAGGGAGGGTTAAGGGAATAGGGGAGGGATGGGGAGAGGGAGAGAGAAGAGAGGGAGGAAAGATGGAGAAGGCAGGGAGGAAAGAGGAGGGAATTAGGAAGGAGGGAGAGGAATAGGGATGGAGGATGGAGGGAGGAGAGACTGAGAAGGGAGGGAGGGAGGGAGGGAGGGAGGGAGGGAGGGAGGGAGGGAGGGAGGGAGGGAGGGAGGGAGGGAGGGAGGGAGGGAGGGAGGGAGGGAGGGAGGGAGGGAGGGAGGGAGGGAGGGAGGGAGGGAGGGAGGGATGGCTGAGAGATGGAGGAAGGCACTGCACTCAGAATGCACCTGAGTCAGATATTCTCACAGGATGTAAACAAGATCACTTCCTGCAGGATCATCATGCATCACGTGGACAGACCGGGGTCGTCCTGTCAGCCCTGACCCCTGACCCCTGCCCAGGGCTTCACTCCTCACGCTACCATCCCCATACATCCTTCCCCAAATCTTACTTCCTCTTTGAGAATGAACGTTCACATACACATGAAGATTCACAGCGGTTTCTGGAGTGACTTGAGTCGAGTGTCCATGGGCCCATGAGAAGCATATTTTCCTAATTCAACTTAAAAAAGAAATCCATCGAAAAACTAAATTGGTTGTCTCCTTTATACGTGAAAACTGTTTCTGTATTCAAATGTCTGTTTGTTTGTGAAAAATTTACGTGACTGGAGTGCACTTTTGTGGTAAATGGTTCTCTTCTGTTGATTTCTAAATTGTTTGTATTGTTTATTGTTGTGTGTGGTTGGATGTGTGTGTGCGTGTGTGAGAGAGAGAGTGTGTGTGTGTATGGTGTGGGAATGAGATTGCTTGCATGCATGCCATACAGCCTGAATATAATATTTAACCTGCCTGTCATGTCCGAGGTTACGTGAACGTGTGTGAGTGTGTAAGCCTGTGTGTGTGTGTGTGTGTGGCATGTGTGTGTGTGTGTGGCATGTGTGTGTGTGTGTGTGAACCAGGGAGAGGAAGGGACTGTGGTCCTCCCTGCTGGTGGGTAGTTAGTGCAGCAGCAACAGACACCAGGACACCAGGACACCAGGACACCAGGACACCAGGACACCAGGACACGGTCCTGGTCCTGGTCCTGGTCCTGGTCCTGGTCCTGGTCCTGGCCCTGGCCCTGGCCCTGGCCCTGGCCCTGGCCCTGGCCCTGGCCCTGGCCCTGGTCCTGGTCCTGGTCCTGGTCCTGGTCCTGGTCCTGGTCCTGGTCCTTGCCCTGGTCGCCTGCTGCTGCTGACACAGCTGCTCTATGTTGGTGCTGGCTGGTCTGGCTTGCCCCCCATCCCCCGCCCCCCATCCCCTTGAGAGTGCCCCCCCGGCTCCCTCAGTCCCTGCACCAATCTCTTCCAGCTAGCCCCCTCCCCCCTAACCCTCCCCCTGTCCCCCTAACCCCCGCCCCTCTCTCCCCCTCCCTCTGGCTGCCCTGTCCTCTTGGACAGTGGCACCCCTCCCCTGGGGTCCCGGTGCTGGAGGGGGGAACGAGGCGGGGGGTTCGTGTCAGTCTCCCTCTCTGTGTCTCGCTCCAGGTTATGGGCTGGTTCAGGAGGAGCTGCTCTCCCCAGCCTCCATGCAGTACAGCCTGCCCTCCCCCCTGGGTACCGAACCCTACTGGCAGGAGGTCTCCAGCCTGGACTGTGCCCCCATCGCCACCACCGAAGAAGACACCCTGATGGAGATGTCTGACGTGCAGGTGTGGCCCTCCGGTAACAGCCCCTCTCTGGTGGCCGTGGAGGACTCCTCCCTGGAGTGCAGCAACGCCGACGACTCCGAGGGGCTCCTGGGACTTCCGTACGGGAGCCTGGGCCGGCCGGGGAGCGCTGCCAGCGGGGCGAGCGGGGCGGGGGGCGTGGGCGGGCTGGAGGAGGACGACACGGAGATGGGGGCTGACTCGGAGATGAGCGCGGCCACGCCCGCCTCGTTCAGTACGGCCACGCCCACCCTCGCCGGGGTTGACCTTAATGGGCTGGACATGGGTCAGAGGTCAGAGGCCGTGAGGTCGGACGTTGCGGAGGCGCTCGGCAGCGCGGCGTGCGAGGGAGGAGGAGGAGGAAGAGGAGGAGGAGGGCCAGGCTCAGAGGAAGGGCTTTCTCTTGTTGCAGGACAGCAACGTGTGTACGCACGCCTCAGCGACTCTCCCGGTTTGAGCCGCGTGGTCGACCGCAACGGGGACAGGTGAGTTCTGGACGCCGTCGGCATGGCAACCGCATGACGACGCGCCCCCCCCCCGGGGCTGCTTGTCTAATGGCTAATCTACCGAGGCGTCGACTGTGTCACGGCTTGTTCTTATTGGCTAATCTACCGAGGTGTCGACTGTCGATGATGTAAACACCTCCTGTACTAAACACCCTCATACAACAATTTACAGCTCTTACTGCCCCCCAGTCCCTCCCCCAGTACTCCCCCCTCAGTTCCCCCTCTCTCTCCCCTCAGGTCGGGTGAGGCCAGCAGCGGCAGCAGCGGAGCAGGAAGTGGTAACAGCGGCGGCGGTGGCGGAGGCGGCGGCTCCTTCCTGTCCTACCTGCAGGAGCAGTCGGGCCCTGGCTGGCACCCCGTCACAGACCCCACGCAGGCCTGGGTGGGCTCCCAGCCGCGCCAGGCCGTGGACGCCGTGATGTCATCGGTCCGCGCCGCCATGGATGGGGACGGCGGGCGCGTGTCCCAGGAGGCTTTGCTGCAGCCCGTGAGGGACATGGGCCACTCGGAGATCCTGAGGGGAACACAACAGAGAACCTTCCGGGGGACCCAGCCGTTTGAGAAGGGTCTGGGGTTCCCTCACAGGGTCCCAGAGCTGCACGGCTGGGACGGAGACCGTCTACGTGGACAGGTCAGAGGTCGCCTCGCTCCGTACGCTTTACTGGGGTCTGGAGACCCACTTTTAACTGTGAAATCATTTTTGGTTTTAACTTTCAAGATAGTTACTTGTAACGTTTGAACAATTTTTCCATGATAAACAATTTTACCAAACCCTAACCCTACACATAACCCTAAAATAATTTGTGTTCCTTTAATCCTTAAATTATTTTACTTTTAATCTTTAAACTAATTTCAACTATTTTACTTTTACTTTGAACGATTAAACCTTAAACGATTAAACTTTTAATCTTTAAACTATTTTACTTTAACCATCATTTTAAGTTCAACCTTTAAATCAGTAACGAATGTCATAATATTGTTATAGTAACTCTGGAATAACATAAAATATGCACCTGATAGCAAACCAATTTTAGGAGGGATATGTGGTACCACACACACACACACACACAGCATGGTCTTGTGGTATCAGCTTCACCAACATAATTTTGTAATATCAGACCATTGACATTTCCGAATGGATGCATTCTGTGTTACATTTCGACAAAGTTGAAGCATGTTCAGCATGGTTGTGAAAACTAAGATGCTACACAGGTTGACTGCCTTCCAAAACTATTTTGACTAGTTTGGATGATTTCATGTCCTGTTACACACACACACACACACACCTACTACACACACACACACCTACTACACACACACACACCTACTACACACACACACACCTACTACACACACACACACACGTACTACACACACACACACCTACTACACACACACACACCTACTACACACACACACACCTACTACACACACACCTACTACACACACACACACGTACTACACGCACAGAAGGCCCAAGAAGGGCACAAACAGTGTGTCAGGCTAAACATAGCCTGGGGTTGTCACTGGTCCAGTCTGTCACCAGATCCGTGGTCTGTCACACGTGAAGCTAGCAGGCTAACATAGCTCCACCTCACAAGCTCTCATGACCGCTCCGCTATGAGAGAGAGAGAGAGAGAGAGAGAGAGAGAGAGAGAGAGAGAGAGAGAGAGAGAGAGAGAGAGAGAGAGGAGACAGACGGCTCCAAGGTTGCAGCCGCTCGCGTGTGAAGGCCGGGTCCCTCCGTTCCCCCTGACCCACCCACAGAGAGAGAGAGGCTGAGAGGAAGAATGAGAGAAGAAGAAAAAGAGATCCGACAAACGGAATAAAACCTCCAGCCCCGACCGGCGGATAAAAACGGATCTCGAAACCTAGAAAAACAAACAGAACACGCGGGCAGACAGAGATAGATAGACCTGCAGCTGTTACTGCACACCAGCGAGGGGGTGGGGGGAGGGCGTCACCCGGGTTTCGGGGCGCGAGCGCGCGCGTGTGTGTGAGCGTGTGTGTGACGCCGGTGGCGTCGGGGTAGCGAGCAGAGGGATAGAGGCGAGCTAAGGGGATGTGGGCCCTGGTGACAGAGCTGATCTTCAGCCTGGTGCTGCTGGCCTTCCTGGTCATCAGCTGCCAGAACGTGATCCACATCGCCAGCGGCGCCGTGCGCACTGTGCTCACCTACGTGCACGCGCAGCTGGACCGCGAGCTGGGCGAGGCCGAGGGCGTGGCCGACGAGGAGGAGAACGTCACCACGCGCGTGGTCCGACGCAGGGTCATCCTGAAGGTACCCCACAGAGAGAGAGGGGGAGAGAGTATGAGGGAGAGACAGAAGGAGAGAAGGGGAGAGAGGGAGGGAGAGTATGAGGGAGAGACAGAAGGAGAGAAGGGGAGAGAGGGGGAGAGAGTATGAGGGAGAGACAGAAGGAGAGAAGGGGAGAGAGGGAGGGAGAGTATGAGGGAGAGACAGAAGGAGAGAAGGGGAGAGAGGGAGGGAGAGTATGAGGGAGAGAGAATGAGACAGAGAGAGGGAGCGTGTGGGAGTCATGAATTAAGTTATAACTACAGACGATAACGTTTCCTAGATTGGAATTATTTAACAGTTCTTCTTCTTCGAGACTCTTGTCTACTGTATGTTTAAAGAACACTGCAGGCCCAGATTTAGCCGGCAGCTGCCTACAGTATGGAAGTTACTGTATACAGTACAGCTAGCATTGCTCTATAAATATGTTCGCTGCTATGAATGGACTCTTTTGGCTATTTTGGGGATTTGACAGTGAGCGTATGAACATCTGAGCTGGTTGTGTGTTGTTCCCTGTTCCTCCACCGCCCCCCTCCCCACCAACCTCAACCCCAAAGCTGGTATCAACACAACTACCAGGCTCAGTTCAGGACCTCATGGCTCTGCGTGATCTGATAAATAGCCAAGCTAGCGCCCTGCAGGTTGATACTGGTGATAGCGATACTAGCATGAAGCCTTTCTCTCTGTGGCTGGGGCAGAGCTAACTCACCCTGGACTACTGTTCCTGATGACGCTGTCTCTGCGTCTGTGGTGATCATTAATCTCTCTGTCTAGCTCTCTCTTTTCTTTTCCTCTCTCTTTCTCCCTGCTCCCCCCTCCCCTCTCTCTGTTCTGGTGTCTGGGTTACGGAAGCTGGTGACAGTCGTAAACAGGGAGTCTCTTTGGGGATCTATTTTAAACTGTTCCACATTCCTCTCTCTCTCTCTCTCTCTCTCTCTCTCTCTCTCTGTCTCTCTCTCTCTCTCTCTCTCTCTCTCTCTCTCTCTCTCTCTCTCTCTCTCTGTCTCTCTCTCTCTCTCTCTGTCTGTCTCTCTCTGTCTCTCTCTGTCTTATACACTGTCTCCCCTGTTCCTCTCTCCACCTCCCTGCTCCCATAGCCAATCAGACACACTAACTCCCATCCACAGACTGACTCCCATCCACAGACTAACTCCCATCCACAGACTAACTCCCATCCCAGACTGACTCCCATCCACAGACTAACTCCCATCCACAGACTAACTCCCATCCACAGATTAACTCCCATCCCAGACTGACTCCCATCCACAGACTAACTCCTTCCTTCACGAGGTAAACCTGGACACACCCAGAGATAACCAGCTTAATTGTGTTAACTATGTACGGTAATACTGTATTCAGCACATACACACACTGCAAAAAATAACCTATCAAGTTATGGTGCAAAAATATTTGACTAGAGCTTGGGTACGTTTAAAACTGTTACGTTTGTTTGTCTGCCGGTGCAGTGAGAAAACATCAAAAGGTCAGCAGGATGTCTTTAAATAACGTGTGGATCCCTCACGTGGCGCTCCTTGTCGTTCCAGGGGGACGAGGCGGAGGACCTCCCCGGGGAGCAGGTGAGCGAGGAGCAGTTCACGGACGAACACGGCAACATTGTCACCAAGAAGGTCAGCAATCCCAGCATGCACTGGGGGTCTGTGACCCAGTTCCCCCCACACACACACCTCCCTCTGGTTACCATGACGACACTCACACTCATTGTATGATTATTACACCGATAATCATGACATCACCAAATTCCTCTGGCATGGGACGTTTTCCTAAGAGTGGTCTGTGTGTGTGTGTGTGTTTCCCCGACCAGAATGGGGAAACAATGTTTGACTGACATTGTGACAGATCCAAAGAGGCAGGGACAGAACCTAACCTCCGTCCAAATGTCATTTCCTCCTCGATCTCTCTCTCATCTCTGCCTTCTCTGTCAACATTTTATTTTTCCCCGGTCTGTGTCTCTTCCCCACTCCCCACTGTCACCCCCTCCCCCTCCCCTGTGTGTGTGTGTGTGTGTGTGTGTGTGTGTGGTGTGTGTGTGTGTGGTGTGTGTGTGTGTGTGCAGACCGTGCGTAAGGTGGTGCGTAGAGGCCAGGGCTCTGGGGAGGAGGGCGGTCAGGAAGTGAGCATCGAGAGTTCCGTCCTGGACTCCACCGAACTGGAGGCTGAGTCTGAGCAGTTCATTAACTACGCCATCCTGGGCCGTGACAGCAGCAAGGTGGGATACTGACCCGCAGGTGGCTCCCCCCCCCCCTCCTCCCGCAGCCTGCGACCTGGGCTCCGTGGCTGGGCAAGACCCCCCCCCCCCCCCCCCCGACCCAGAGCGATCAGCGTCGAGGAGGACCAGGATCGTGTGGGCGCTGCTCAGGGCATGTGTGTAGACGGCTACTGTGTCTCCAAGAGTCTGAGACAGTCGACTTTGTTGCGGTTTAGATGCTGCACCGGAGGACTTGGGTTGTGGGGTCGGGCTCTGAGCTTTTTACAGCTCACCTGCCGCGGGTGATAACGGGCTAAACCTGCATGGGCCGTTGTGTAGGGGTTAGCCAGGCTGAAAGGTGTGTGTGTGTGTGTGTGTGTGCCAGTCATAATCTGTCCAGCCAGGCTCACCCATCCCTGCTTCATCCAATGCTCAGCCTCTCTGTCCTGCATGCCCCTAGCAGGAAGCCACAGTTCTACTTCCTGTTTCGGAAGCTTCCATCTCCACTCAGCCTGCCGCAACGCCAAAATACTGTCATCAATGCTCACCTCCATAGTCACTGTTTCATATCTGCTGTGTTTCCTGAAGTTCCTTGTAAAATGTCTGTTTATTTACAGTTAAACTTAAACTAACTGTTGTTTTGGTCAGTCTGGCCTCCCCCCTGTTGACAACATTGACTGTCTCTCCTTCCTGTCTCCATTAAAACTCTTTGGTCCATTAACCCTGACTGTGACTGTATCACTTCACCCTGCAGGTCTCTCTCTCATGTCGATGGTTCTGATGCCTCTCCTTTTTCCTTTTTCTCTTTTTCGTGTCTTTCCACCCCTCCTGTCCACCCCACCCCCACCCCTTTTTCTCCTCTTGTCTTGGCTGTCTGTACACTGGTCTCTCCTTTTCTCTCTCCTCATCTTCTCCTCTTGTCTCCTTTCCTTTCCTGATCTTCTCCTCTCACTTTCCTGATCTTCTCCTCTCACTTCCCATCGTTTTTTATTTTTTATTTCTGTCGTTTCATCCCTCCCTTTATCCACCTCCGTCCATCCCTCCCTCCATCTTTCGCCCTCCACCTCCCTCCATTCACCTCCCTCCATTCACCTCCCTCCCTCCCTTCATCCCTCCACCTCCCTCCTTCCATCCCTCCCTCCACCTCCCTCCATGCCTCCCTCTATCCACCTCCCTCCCTCCAACTTCCTCCCTCCCTCCATCCCTCCCTCCACCTCCCTCCATCCCTCTACCTTCCTCCATCCCTCCCTCCACCTTCCCCCCTCCACCTCCCTCCCTCCATCCCTCCCTCCACCTCCCTCCATCCCTCTACCTTCCTCCATCCCTCCCTCCACCTTCCTCCCTCCACCTCCCTCCATCCCTCCACCTCCCTCCCTCCATCCCTCATCCTTCCCTCTTCTCTTTTCTCCTTTCTCTGGTTGATGTCCTACTAACAAACTCCTTTGTCTCCCTCCCCCTCCACCTCCTCCTTCACCACCTCCTTATCCCCCTCCTCCTCCACCTCCTCCTCCTTCACCTCCTCTTCCTCCTCCTTATCCCCCTCCACCTCCTCCTCTTCCTCCTCCTTATCCCCCTCCTCCTCTTCCTCCTCCACCTCCTCCTCTTCCCCTCCACCTCTTCCTCCTCCTTATCCCCCTTCTCCTCCACTTCCCCCTCCACCTCCTCCTCTTCCTCCTCCTTATCCCCCTCCACCTCCTCCTTATCCCCCTCCTCCTCCACCTTCTCCTCCTCCACCTACTCCTCCAACTCCTCCTCTTCCTCCTCCTTATCCCCATCCACCTCCTCCTCTTCCCCTCCACCTCCTCAACTTCCTCCTCCTTATCCCCCTCCACCTCCTCCTCGTCCTTATCCCCACCCTCCTCCACCTCCTCCTCCCCCCCCCCGTTCACCCCGCCTCCGGCTCCCCCCTCCACCCCTCCCTGACGTAGCCGGATATTGTGGATGTGAAGAAGGGTGCTCAGATAGTGAAATGTGCCAGTCTGCGGAGAGTAAAGCAGTGAGGCAGGAACACCTGGCCGCGGGGCCCACAGGTAGGGCCCAGAGCCTGGGGGGCTATCACGTTTAATCCAGCCTCTCTGGATTAAATAGACCCGGTTGTAACCGCCGTTAAGTACTAACGACCGCTAGCGTTAGCACTGCGGCGTTAGCGTTGGTGTGGATTAGAATTAAACTAATACTGTACTTTTTGGTTGATCGCTGCTAAGGGAGCGTGTGTGTGGTAGCTAGGTAGTCTGTCTAGCAGCACGACAGTAAAAATGCAGGATTGGCTTGCACCTGCGCTCTGCACTTTAATATAACGGAATAAGATTTGTTTGACTGGGTCACAGTATTTAGTACTGATTGTCTATTGGATGTACAGAGTTAGACATGGTGTTTAATACAGGTATATAGGTTTCTGTCTGTTGTGTGTTTCACCAGTTTGGCTAAAGAAGGGTTCTACTAATAGAAAAGTTTCAAAGGTCAGAGACAGAAGGCCAGTTGTCTGTTGGCGTGCATGGAGACACTTCGGAACACCTGTGTGTGTGTGTGTGTGTGTGTGTGTGTGTGTGTGTGTGTGTGTGTGTGTGTGTGTGTGTGTGTGTGTGTGTGTCTTAATCTGGTGCCAAGAGAGAGAGTGCTTGACCCTTGCCTTAACACTCTAAAATAGAACTCGACTAGAGAAAAC
This sequence comes from Hypomesus nipponensis, assembly GCF_054491055.1. Taxonomy (NCBI): domain Eukaryota; kingdom Metazoa; phylum Chordata; class Actinopteri; order Osmeriformes; family Osmeridae; genus Hypomesus; species Hypomesus nipponensis. Next base: position 11,728,964 of record NC_140388.1, read on the forward strand.
GGTTTCTTGTAAATACAAAAGCTAATCCAGTAACTGTCAATTGTTGCCTTGTGTATGGACTTGTGCATTTAACATACAGCAGGCTACAGTACAGTAAAGTAAGTCAGTGAGCTTGTCTCGACCCGAATGTGTTGAACAGGGAACATTTCCACGTAGAAAATGTGCGTTTTCAAGTCAGTCCCCACCAGTGTTGCGGTTGTTAGGACTGTAGACCTGGTGCAGTGATGGCTCCCTGTGCTGGCTGGCTCATGGACCAGCTGACAGGAGGACAGCCATCTGGACGTGGAGGTTAAGCCTACAGGGTGCTCTCCTGTGGCTCTGCTCCGGCGGCTTCGCATCTCACGTCGCCTGTGTTTTTCTGTCGTTCCGCAGGACTCAACCCCCTCACCGAAACCACCCTACTTAGACACATGACCTACCCGCAGCCGGTGAACACGGAGGAGCGGAGCCCCCGTGACAAAGAGGAGGAGGAGGAGAGAGAAGAACCAACTACGACGACAAACACCGTCTCCATAACGACAACCGCAACCGACGGCGAGCGAAAGTGGGACGAGAAGAGGATTTACTTGTAGTTTTCGTACCTTTTTTTTAAAAAGAAACAATCACACACTCACACAAACACACAAAAGAAAAACATCAACTACTTGGCTCGAAGCATGATTTCGTATAAAACAAAAACCAAACAGAAACATACAAAAAAAAAACGACAACAGAAAAAACTAGCAACCAAAATGTGCTTCCTGTATTATGTATTAGCATGAGTGACAGCTGCCGCATGGCCTGTTTTTAATTAACTGCAGTTCCAAGGGGTAATGGGGGAGAAGGTGGTGAGGGAGGTGAGGGGAGGGGGGTGAAGGCCCTTGTCTTAAGAAACAACGTAGGTTTCGTATGTATGAAATTTAGGAAAATGGAGATTATAAAAAATACTCTGAATTAGACAACGAGTTACTCTCTCTCCCTGCCACACTGGCTGGACTCTTCCAGTTTCTCGTTCAGTAGCCTGCAGCAGCCTAAACTTCCTCTGAGGACATTGGCGTTGTACAATTTACTATTATGCACTAAAACGCTGTGTGTGACAGTCAGTTTCGGAGAGTTTGTGTTTCATGTGACAATACCCCCCTCCCTGTGTGCCCTGTATGGTTCAACGTGACCCTTTACATCATCCTGTGACCTGAGATCAACCTGGGTCTGAAAACAAAACGACCTTCGTGTCCTCCTGCCTGTCACCCGGTCTTTTCCGTGTCTGAAGAAAGCTGTGTGTCGGTCTTGTGCGTGTCTTCGGCTGTCCTGTCACTACAAGGGCATTTTAGGTTCCACACTAGGAACCACACTCTTCTTTGTGTTTTAGGGCGGACGTCTCTGCTGCCCCCCCCCCCCCCCATCGATCCCCCATAGCCTAGCCTCTAACACTCCCACCCCCCAGCCTCTAACCTCCCCCATGCAGCCTGTGTGTTTGAGGGGAGGAGGTTCTGGAAGCAGTGTGGTTGAGGTGATGAAGGAAGCCTAGCCCCAACCCTCCTCCAATCACCTCATTGAGTCTAGCCACCACCCCTCCACCCTCTTCCAATCACCTCAGCCAGTGTCCTATCCTGCCCCTCCCTCCCCTCCCTCCAGCCTTCCTCTCAATGAGCATGTAGCATTTCAGGCCTCCACCAGCAGGGGGCAGGATCTCCTCAAGATAGTAGCTCTGACCTTGAACGGTGACAGCTCTCCAGTCCAGGAGAACCCTGGTCTTGTAGACAGTCTGAAGCCCGAGAGAGAAGCTATAGAAGCCTGACGTGTGTTATCTGGTCTAGATGTTCCCCAGGTCGAGCATAGACGTTCTCCTGGACGTGTTGAGCTTTAGTGTTTGTTGGTTGTGTTCTCCTGGTAGCTTAGGGAGCGTTGCAAAGACAGCTAGCCACGAATCACTGTGATGAGAAACTGTAATACTGACCCCACAAACTGTGATCCCTTACACCCCCGCCTGAACGTCTCCTCCTCCTCTCCTCCTCTCTCGCCCTAGATCTCTACCCGGCACGGCTATGTTTAAAAAGAAAGCAATAACATGAGTAGGGTTTTGTCGATTTGTTTCATCTGTGTAGGGGGATGTTTGAGTGTGTGTTTGTGTTTGGGGTGGAAAGTGTGGAGATCGTCATATGATCTCTTCGAAGCTTAAAATTCTATTCTGCTATTAGCTGCAACTTACCTCCTCTTGAAATCAGAAATGATGTCAGACCAGGAAATGGATCTTCTTTAGGAAAGAGGCCTAAGACCGGGAACACTGGTCAATGTAGTTTAGGTCCAAATCTGAATGTTCGAGTGCCAGTCTTAGCATAAGTTTGCTTGTGGAGGTCGTTGAGGGGTTTGGAAACAAGTTACTTCATATAAACCATCTCCTTCTACATAGGAACCCCACATCTCGCTACTTATCCAGGGAATGTTGTCACAGAAATGCTGGCGTGGCAAGAATGTGTCCACGCATAATTGTTTTAAAGCCTTAACAATATTCATATTCACGTTCAATAAGGGATTAAAACGTGTGTATGTGCATGTGTGTGTGTGTGCTGGTAGATTCAGAGCTGATATAGAATCCAGAAGGGAGGAGAGATAATACTGTTAGTGGTGATTGTATGACAATGTTAAGGAACTAGCGATGACCTGACAGCAAAACATTGAGACATATTTCATGCAACACATTGTTTACCATGGCATCACCTCACTGTGCCATCCGACATATCAGAATTATTTTCACACCATCCGGATCAACCTTGCTTCCTAGCAGTATGGATACCTCCCACGGCTGGCACTGGAGCAAAAATGGACTCAGGATCTGAATATATTTATATATACATTTGTGCATTCATCAGTTCATGTGTAAGGGGTACAGCGAGAGACAGACAGGAGACCTCAGCCTAGGACATTGTTTTGAAACGTCTTGACAGAGTTGAGGACGATGAGTGTGACGAAACACAGACGGCCAACGGGAGCAGACTAGTGTGCCTCCTGGTGATCACGGTTTTCTCTGTAGAGCTTTAGACCAGCCAAGAAACACCTCGCACACTTGACACACACACACACACATGTATCAGATCTGGGGTTCTGGGTTGAGGGCCTTTATGAAGGATGTCCATTACGGGTGTGAGGAGAGGGGTGGTGGTGGGGGGGGGGGGAGGTGAGGGTGTGGTCCACAGGAAGAGCTGACAGGATATGGCGATCCAGAAGGGTACAGAGGGTTAGACCATTCTTGGAGACAAACACACTCTGGTGGCTAGGCTTTGAAGATGACAAGTGTTTTTCCTCACCACAACAGCTCCCAACCGCCAGATTTAAGCCAGTTCTAAGGCTTTCTTACAGTGACAGTTTGAGTGGAGGAGTCCATTTAAGTGCAAGGAGAGGGAGGAAGGGTATGGACTGCGTCAAATGTAACAGTGGGAAAAAAACTAAAACATGCATTGAGGGACTACTGAGTTGTCGACAAACGGTAAACCGAGTTCATGCAAAAATATAAACTGTTGCAAAAACCAGTGAACACACGTATACTCCTTTAGAATGGATAAAGACCTTATTAACGCAATAGAATATTACTCAATACTAAGGAATGCAACTGCGCACATGCACAGAAAATGTTTTTAATATAAATTACTATATATATGAAATATATGAAAATATCTATATTTACTTAGAATGCTATGCACCCTTACTTGTCAACCGGGATTATAGTTATTGTTATGGATGTACTTTTAGCATCATAGAAGAGACTGTTTGAGTTATGGGTAATGCCTGCATCCTGGGAATAAAAAGGTCCTTGTAGGTATTTTATCTTGTTTTGTTGGCTTTTTTATTGTTACAAAGAGGTCAATTATGGAGAAAAAAATATATATGTACAACAAGCCTTTTAATCAAACGAAATCCGAAAGACATCTATAGACAATTTACCCTGTACACCAGCTCAAACCATTTACAAAATTAATAAAGAAACGAAATGTCTGTGTTTGTGAGTGTCTTCATAAGGAAGCATACAAGGTAACTTGCATTGTGTGTAAAACGTGCGTACATAGAAGGTCGTAAAAAGATAACAGGCTACAAGTTCAATATGGCACAGCATGGGCTACGACCCTCTCGTTCTATGTAGAAGACGTAGCATATCGTGTTGTTTAGCAGACAACGTGCGAACCATTCTCTGGTCTGGTGCAAACCAAATTTAACCCGGAGGAAATACTTCGTCTACCCAAATGATCACAAACATGTCATAACGTTAGGTTCCAATAGGGGGCAAAATATTCGCAATGTATCTGGCTAGCTCTTTACACCTCTTTCCTGTTTTGTGTGAGTGCTTGCTTGAGCCTGAGTGGAAGAACGTGCTGGTAGGTTCTTTAAAAAAGACCCTGGCCAGTTATTTAGGTTGCGTGTGGGAATGTGAGTAGTTTAGATAATATACTATTATTTGCACACATTATGAAACAGGAAGTTATTTATTTGTATATATGAGAGAATAACAAGGGAACAAAAAAGCAAAGACGAAGAAACAACAGACTGTTTTGTTGTTTGCAAGTATAGCGAGCTAGCTGTCTCCAAGTTGTCAAATTTAGCCATAGTCAATCATAAAGCGAACGATCCAGTGTTTTGAAGATGTCTACGGGCTGTCAGAACAACGCCACAAGCAAGGCCATTCCAACAACAAGGAGAGTCACCATTAACGACGCGGAGCACATGCCCCACGATTACTCCACAACTCCCGGAGGAACGCTGTTTAGCACAACCCCTGGAGGTGAACTGTCATCTGTTCCCTAAACACAGCAATGTTGTACAATTAGCGAACACGTCGCAAAAGAATAGCGTTGACCTTATACGGAACGTATTGCGTTAATGTTGTTGTTTTAATACCACAGACATGCCTATAGCAAATGTCATGCAGACAAAGGGGTTAGCCAGAAGATTATCTTGCTAGCTAACCAGAAATCAGCTTTGACAGAAAATGTGATGGCCACCCTTGTTTTAAAAGCTTGAGAAGTTTCATTAGGCGAATGCATGTGGCAAGAATTATTCTGAACCTTTATGATTTTCTGAGTTTGAGGCGAATTCCTTTACTCGGGTGTTTGCAGGTGAGCATTAATCGTGAAAATATAGAGGTTTTCTTTTGAGTTGTCATCTTGTGGTCAACTAAGGCCAGCCACATGGTCAATCCTTGTTGTGACTTGTGACGCAGTAGCTATGCTAACTTTATTAAAACTCCACGGAGGCCAACCTTATCAGCACGGCATTTCATTACGTCGTGCCTTGTAACACATTTGTGTACCTGGTGTGCAATTCAGTGTCGGACAATAGTTCATGGTAATGACGTCTCGTATGTGCAATTCAGACAGCAGAGGTATGCCACCTACCCTATAGGCTACATGTGAACCTACACCAAGAATAAGCTACTCCGGAGAACGTTTCTATAGAAGGAGCCGCAGCGACGTCATTTATGTTATCTGGCATCTGATCATTAAAAGCGGTAGTCATGGGACTTAGCCTTCCACTTCCTCGCCTGCCACTTGGTGGCGGCTGACTCGTTGACGCAACTCGACATAGATTTAGAGATGATTAACACCAGAACAGCATGAAAGATTGTCTTGAGATGTCTCATCTTTCAAAAGCTGCACTGCACTTGGCCTATCGTGACTTTGTACCTCTAACTTTCTATCTCAATATAATTATGATCAAAGTAGAGTACAGAGTTGATAAGCAGGTGTGTGTGTGAGTGGTGCATTTGACCCCTCAGAGAGCAGAGTTTGCCCGTGCTTTTCGATACTATTTTGGGCTCTTTCAAACATTCCAGATCGTCCGTCACAACTCACATGTTACTCATCAAAGAATGCTTTGATTGTCCCACCCTCCTCTTCCTCCACCCTCCTCTTCCTCCACCCTCCTCTTCCTCCACCCTCCTCTTCCACCCCCTTTCCTCTACCTCCTCCCTCTCTCCACCTCCACCCTTCTACCCCCTCCTTACTCCACCCACCTCTTCCACCCCCTCTACCTCTCCCCCCCCCTCCCCTCCACCCCTGTCCTCTCTCCTCCTCTCAGGTACCAGGATCATCTACGATCGGAAGTTTCTCCTGGAGTGCCGCAGGTCCCCAGTGGCCAGGACCCCGCCTCGTTGCCTGCCCGACATTCCAGGGGTGACGAGCCCTCCGTCCAAACTCAGCCTCCAGGACAAGGCCCAGAGGGGAGAACCACTCGTCAACGTCAACAACAACATCATCGTCCCACCTGCTGACAAGAGCGGAGCTGGTAAGAGCACAGATTCCACAAACGTTGGTGGTAGAATCCCTCCAGAAGGGTTCCCTTCAGAAAAAGCGCAACTGTTTGTGGTCTGAAGTTTGCGGGGAGCGTATCAACGCGCAACGTTTATGAGTTGTCTTGTGTTTTGTCCTATAGGAGATGATGCACAGTTTGAAATGGACATCTAACCGGTTGGCCTGTGAAAGGAAGTGAATCACCTACCCCTGTAACCATGACGCTGAAGAGGGCTCTCCTCGACCCTGCGTCTCTCTGTCCCTCGCTCTTTAAAAATCCTTCCGTTTCCATTTAGTCCGCTCTTCCGCTGTTGTAAACGACAAATCTCTGATACGACTGTGAAACCTGAGGCACGAGAGGTTTGAGACGGTTCAGTGTGATTATAACGTCGGTTGTGCCTTGTATGTTTCAGAGTAGCTACTGTTAAACGTAAACACAGAACACCGAACTTGACTTATTTTCTATCTACTCAACCTTTTGTACCCGGAATGTGCCGGAAAAACAGTGGGTGGGTTTTTCTCGCTGCAAGTGGTAGGCCTTTTATTTGTATTCTATGGATTTGATAATTCTCTCATGTCGTGGTGACGTCTGAATGACCTTTAACCCTCACACCCAATCACCATCAAGTCTGTCTTCAGGTTGCCTTTGAAATACTGCACCAATTTATAATTGTTTTTCTGATAAAAAAAAAAAAATGTTCACCAAAGGTGTCATACAGTGGAATTTCGAATCTGTTTTTGTTCACATTTTGAAATACATTTTGGGAAAACATTTTCACATGGTTTGTAATGACGGCCAAGCAATAAAGTGAGCTGAAAGTTGATTGGATGTTAATTGTCGGTACCCACTGATGCTGTTCTTTGTGTTTGTCGGGACAAATGGGGGGGGGGGGGTGCTGGGGGAGTGTGTATTAGGAAACCAGAGCAAGATGTTTCTTATCTTAACAGGGATCTGGCAAGTGTCATTAATCCATTTGGTGAGTGCTGACCTAAAATACACATTCTCTTTCTCCTTCTGGCCTCTCACAGAGACGCAACCCTAGAAATGGTTATTCCACTGCTCGTAAAACTGTAAAAAATGAAACCTGTACTGCTCGAGTCCGTGCCAGACTTATGTGTCTTTGTTAGTGAGAGCCTTTTCCCAAATCAACATTATTTTATTGCCATGACAACGGTGGGTTTCCACAGAGGTGGCAAGAGTAGAAACCAGCAGTTAAACCTCTCCTTCGGTAAAGTCTAGCACCTCACATACCGCTTCCCAGCTTGGGACTGGCTTTCACACAGATGCCAAACTGGCCAAACAGAAACCGGGATTTATTTCGTTTAGCCTTTTCACTCCGTTAAACAGGCACACTTGAAGTGAGCGAGATCTCAGTTTGAATAAAGATGACAGAGCTCTGCCTCCCTTCTCTCTGAGTGTTATATTAGTCGTTTACAGGATACAAGTAGTTGGGGAAATGTAACTAGTGCTACACGGATCGGTGTGGTTTACACACATTGGCTACTTGTGTATTGGCTCTGAGCCTCATTATCCATGTACTGAGTTGACCAGTAGGCTGTGATGGGAAACAGAAGTGTGTCTCTGTAAGGGGGAATGTTTGTGTGTGTGGGGGGGGGGGGGGGGGGGGGATTAGTGAAGGATGTTAATGTCAGTGGGGAAGTATGTGGAGGGGGGAATGTTAGTGTGTGTGTGTGAAGAGAGGGATGTGTGTGTGTAGGGGGATGTTAGTGTGTGTGAGACTGGACACGTCAGAGTTACTACCTCTGCTCCTGGACAGGATTACACCCTCACACCTTCTGTCTGGACGGTCACAGTCGAGCCTGCCCAAGGCTCCAACCACACAGCACTTTCCAGAAACAGCTCCGTACAAGCATGGAAGTATTCTGACAAACACTAGCCTGCTGTGTCCTACCGAAATCCCTCAACAGTCTTAGAAATCAAACCAATCTACTGTGTTCAGTTACAAGACACTATATTCCGAATCTGAACAAGCACACCATTAGTGTAGGGATAATGAAAAACCGCTTGACAACACAGAGAGCAGGAGGCGTGGTTACTGGGGCTTGCTGTTGAAAAGAGGTATGATTTCATCAGCTGACAGCTCCCTTTCAAAAGACTAAAGGGTGAAGTTGTTCAGGCAGTTTGACAGTTCTAGGATAACTTGTCATTCCTGGTTGAGCGTCCCACTCTTTGATTGCAGACGTCTGGTGGCGGAGTCCTCTGCAGCTCTGTCACATTCTTCAGGGGCTGACCTCGTCTGTTTCCAGTGTCAGTCGACCCGAAAACTTGAAATGGTCTGTAATGGAGTTTGACGTTTTGGGGGAAAAGCTCGCGATGGATAAATGTTTTGCCATTGCTACTAATATATTAACTTTGTCTTTTTAAGCTACAATAACATCAGGTAGCAGAAACATGTTAGTTTCAGTTTGGTGCACTATGTTTAAGATTTAAGATGCCTATATGTTTATTGTATGCACCTTCCTGCTAAAGCAAATTACTTGTCTGTGTAAACTGTAATGGCGAATAAATCCCTTTCTGGTTAATTTGCAGCACAGGTCACATGTTTAGTACAAATTATTTGTAAAGCTTGAAATAAACAAACTTGATTCTTGACTCAAATAAGTACTAATATGATACCCCCTGCACTCTGTACATTTTACAACAGTATGAAATTGAATTCTGAATTTCACATAAAAATTCAGACATAAAGAGGGCATAAGTAAGTCATTTTAAAAGCAGATTTATTCCAAGTAAAACTTGGATGGGTCTGGGCAATGAGATGGACGAGGCTTGTCCCAGACATCAGGCCCACGCGTTGTGCGTCTTAACCTTCCCTTCTGTCACTTCATCTCTTGCTAGTTAGGGCCAGGGGCGAGGCGCGCAACCTGTCACCTCTATTTCCTGCTCCCTCATCCCCCCAAACTTAACACCATGTAACAAACAATTTATCTTTTCTGTTGATTGTTTGGGTCAAAATACCATGTTTTGGGGGGGGTCCAAGTCTTAATTAGGGGGGTCAAACCCCCCTAAACCCCCATGATTCGAACCCTTGATGCCAACCCCTTTGGTCATATCATTCAAAAAACACATGCTTACACCTTTGGTCATTTCATCCAAAACACACATGCTAACCCCTTTGGTCATTTACCCCAAAACACACATGCCAACCCCTTTGGTCATTTCATCCCAAGAACACATGCTAACCCCTTTGGTAATTTCATTCAAAAAACACATGCTAACCCCTTTGGTAATTTCATCCAAAACCTACATGCTAACCCCTTTGGTCATTTCATCCAAAACACACATGCTAACCCCTTTGGTCATTTCATCCAAAACACACATGCTAACCCCTTTGGTAATTTCATTCAAAAAACACATGCTAACCCCTTTGGTAATTTCATCCAAAACATACATGCTAACCCCTTTGGTCATTTCATCCAAAACACACATGCTAACCCCTTTGGTCATTTCATCCAAAACACACATGCTAACCCCTTTGGTCATTTCATCCAAAACACACATGCTAACCCCTTTGGTCATTTCATCCAAAACACACATGCTAACCCCTTTGGTCATTTCATCCAAAACACACATGCTAACCCCTTTGGTCATTTACCCCAAAACACACATGCCAACCCCTTTGGTCATTTCATCCAAAACACACATGCTAACCCCTTTGGTCATTTCATTCAAAAAACACATGCTAACCCCTTTGGTAATTTCATCCAAAACATACATGCTAACCCCTTTGGTCATTTACCCCAAAACACACATGCCAACCCCTTGGTCATTTCATCCCAAACACACATGCTAACCCCTTTGGTCATTTCATTCAAAAAACACATGCTAACCCCTTTGGTAATTTCATCCAAAACATACATGCTAACCCCTTTGGTCATTTCATCCCAAACACACATGTTAACCCCTTTGGTCATTTAATCCAAAACACACATGCTAACCCCTTTGGTCATTTCATCCAAAACACACATGCTAACCCCTTTGATAATTTCATCCAAAACACACATGCTAACCCCTTTGGTAATTTCATTCAAAAAACACATGCTAACCCCTTTGGTAATTTCATCCAAAACATACATGCTAACCCCTTTGGTCATTTACCCCAAAACACACATGCCAACCCCTTGGTCATTTCATCCCAAACACACATGCTAACCCCTTTGGTCATTTCATCCAAAACACACATGCTAACCCCTTTGGTAATTTCATCCAAAACACACATGCTAACCCCTTTGGTCATTTCATCCCAAACACACATGTTAACCCCTTTGGTCATTTAATCCAAAACACACATGCTAACCCCTTTGGTCATTTCATCCAAAACACACATGCTAACCCCTTTGATAATTTCATCCAAAACACACATGCTAACCCCTTTGGTCATTTAATCCAAAACACACATGCTAACCCCTTTGGTCATTTACCCCAAAACACATACACTAACCAGAGTGTGAATTATTCAAATCAACTTCTTCTCCAGGGCGTAAAGTTATATTTACGATTACGGGTAAGAATAATATATACATTTACATCTACGCATTTAGCAGACGCTTTTATCCAAAGAAACTTCCAAGAGAGAGCTTTAGCAAAAGCTCACTGATCATAACAACGAGGTAGTCCCAAACATTGCAAGCAGCCAAAACATGAAGCATACATTGTGAAAAAAAAAGTGCCAAAGGGAAGACCCATAAGAGCATGCAGTTATATAAGTTACAAATTAAAACAACATAAACCACAAAAAGTGCAAGACTGTACCTGTAGAAGAACAATCAACAGTAAAATATTTCACAGCGAGTACAAGAGTTAACTTCTTTATAACTAACCTACAAGAGCCACAAGTCACTCAATAAGAGTCATTGTGATCCTGGAGGTAACTAACATCAGGTCCAGGCAAGCATTCCTAAGTGCCGTTGTACTCCCGGAACAAGTGTGTCTTGAGCCTTTTCTTGAAGGTGGGGAGACAGTCAGTGTTCCTGATGGAGGTTGGGAGCTGGTTCCACCATTCGGGGTCCAGGCAGGAGAAGAGCTTGTGTTGGGACCGGGCGGTCTTGAGCAGTGGGACCACCAGGGGGTTGTCTGAAGAAGACCGTAGGTGACCGGTGGGGGTGTAAGGTTGCAGGAGAGACTTGATGTAGACGGATGCATATAAATGTATCGACCCCCTTGACCTGTTGTTTTTACCTCTTTTGGGGGCGTCCCATTCTTAATTAGGTGGGTCAAACCCCCCCAAGCCCCCGCAATTCAAACCCTGCTTATTTTACTGTAACTTGAGTGAAATTGTACATCAGTACTATTTCCTTTCATCAGTCTTTTAAACGAGTATCTACACCTCTACTTGAGTGAAGGATGTGTGTACCTTTGCCATTGCTGCACTGTTGTTACACTTAGTTATTATACTGTTATTACACTTATTACACCGTTATTATACTGTTATAACAGATTAACAAGGTTTTCTTAATTCAGTTGTATTTATTGTCATGTAGTTCTATTGGAACAACATCTCACATATATAGCCTACATTTACATATATATAGAAAACAATCCTTTATTATAATGTCACACTTTCTACGAAAAAATAAACATTCAATTGCTGTAAATAACAACACATTTCATGACATGGATAAAATGTGAAGATTGTCATAAAATACAGTTGAACTCTAGTGCATAGTAGGATCATCAAATGGTACAATAAGTATCTTGGATCGCTGACAGCAGCGTCAACAGATAACCAAGTGATAAAAAATAAATAATATTCGTGTGGTCAAGTGTCTTTGAGTGTTTAATCGGTTTGTGTACGGGTCGTCAATGACAACCGCACTCTTCCACGATCATGTCCTCGTGATGTCTCAAGACCACGTCGTCGTTCTCGTAGTACAGCATGGACAGCGGGCTGAGGCGCGTGGGCACGCAGGAGGGGCAAGACACCCTCTCGGGATGGTAGAGTCTCAACAGGCTCTGTAAATACCGGAACACAGAAAAAAAAAGTTAGCTATTTCATATCGCGCTTTAATTAAGTAATTTATCAACTCTGTAATATAGGCCTGAAGTAAGTAGACTGTATAATTATGATTCCAAAACGACAGAGCACAAAGACAAACGACTATCTTACCTGCATGTATGCATGGTTAGTGGGCTGGAAGGACTCGTCAACCGGTGTGGGACATTCTCCTTCACACCGGAAAGCATTGTAGCGCTTTGGGTAGACAATCCACTCGTTCCAACCGATCTGCTCGAAATCAACCCACATGTCCACCTTCTGACATAACGGCCGCTGGACTGCTTCAGACGGAGACGCAGTGGCAGCAATTACACCGCCCAACCGTACCCTTTCCATCCGGTTTCTCTTGTGGCGTCGGCCGTTCGGTCCACCGCTGACCCGGTCCATGGTGACGTATTTGGAGCGCTCAACAGTGTGTATGAGGGTGGACACGTTATGGCCATCTTGATGCAGGTTGTGCTTGGAGAAGATGACCATCATGACCCGGTCAGTTGTAAGATGACGCTTGCTGTGCCTCTCACCCAGATGTCCACGACGGGGCATGCCAGCCACCTCCCGGTCTTCCTCCGCCCCACTCCCGTGTTCTGTCTCCATCACATCCTCCACCGTCGCCTCAGACTTTGACAGCGTGTCTCCCTGGTGCAGCCAGTACTTTAATAATGCAGTGACGTTGAATACCTTCCAGGTGGACTTCGCATCGCCGGGGGACGCTCCAAAACTCCCCAGGAGCAGCTTCTCCTCTGGGCATGGAGCGCTCCTCGGTTCGCAGTCCTGCTTGCGAGAGTGATAAATGTCTACGGTGACGCGTTTGGAGGCGGAAAAAGCCGGTAGTCTGATCCGAAGTTCGCACAGCTGTACGTCGTCTGCGGCGGAGATGGAGGACATGTCAAAGGTAACGGTCCATTTATTTTCCACTTGATGGCAACCTAGAAATAAAGGAGAAACTCGTTAAACGCCATAACGTGACTGAAGAGACAGCTGGCAGAAACTTTACGCGCTGCAGTCCTCACAGATACGTCCAATCTGTTGTAGTCAGAAAAAGGCCAAAACGCTGGAGAGAGAGGGAGGGAGGAGAGGACCGGATGTGTATTGAACCCCCTCGTGCTAAGGGCGTCTGAGGAGCTAATACACACACCCACTCACATAAAACGGAGAAACCCTTTAAAGTCGAATAAGCATTTTGACACTTGTGGGTTGTACAAAGGGAGGATCCGATAACGCAGATAAGGGTGGCAGTGATGGAGAGGGCAGGAAACCAAGTCGTCTGGTTGACTACCTCCTTGCTTGAAATACAGGTCAATCGGCAATAACCATACCTGAAAACTTATACTTGACACATTTCACTGCAAACTAGTGTATGAACAACACCGGAAGTCAAAGGGGAAACAAAGGCGTTAAATGACATATGACGCCTAGGCTATAGCCGACTTGCATACAGTGCATATTGTTGGCAAACTTGAAGACCTATTAACCTCATTTGTAACCGAAATGTTAGAAATAGCTAATAAAGAGCTTACCTTTTGCAATAAGACTGAGTACGGAGTCAGAATCGCGTAGAGTGGGCCTGTCACTGTGCGCTCTCACGGGTTTGACAGCAAGGGACTGTGGAGAACCCGAAGTTTTGAAGGAGCGGTACAACTGCATCATATAGAGCGGGTACCTGTTTGGATGGAAAACTGTGCTCACGTGTCCAGACTCTGAATGGTTCAGGCTCTTGTGAAACCGATGATCGTGCCTCTCGTGCGTCGGGCTGACAAGCCGGGAGAAGAAGAAAAAGCACGCGCAGAGGACCCATTGTGCAAAACTTCCCATCCTTTATAACAGCGATCGGTCACCCCTAACGTCTTTCCGTAAACTTCGGCTTCGCTTGAAAATGTGAGACACGAGCCTGCTTCGCCCAGCTGGTCCTGGTGTGTACTGATGCTTTGAGCAGTCTGACCGCCAGACACAGCTTTTATAGTGGACAGCTGCCCTTTGATGACCCTGCCGTTGCCAGTCCTCCGATCCCCCATGCACATCAGAGAGATGAGGGTGTGGAGGGGAAATCCACTGATCCAAGGTCATTGTTCTATGAAATTATCCAGGCATTAGTATTCATAGGGACCAACTATCTCTTTGAGGTGCATATGCCACATCTCCTTCACTCCATTGTAAAAACGTTGAAAAACAATAACATTAGTTGAAACCTTTTCAATTGACAGTGAAATCAAAAAGGGATATATATACGAGACATGAATCCTATTGATACGATTTTTATTTCAAAATGTAAGTTGAGACCCAGAGGTAGCAGTGAGTTCAAAGGTCACATCACAACAACTACAAGTCATATCTAACAGCGGTCAGATAAACATTTCTAAGCTGAGGTTCTTCAATAAATAAATCCAATGTCAACCAATGAAGATGCCTTAATACAAGTACAAGTAAAGTTAAACAACTAAATAACATTGTAATTTACAAGGAAGTAGTAAAATTGTTACATTCTGTTGATACCTTAGGCTACAGAATATGATTTTAAAAAGATCTGATTAATTATATTTGAGAACTTCACATGTATTCACAGTTTGAAATGTGGCTCTATTCTTCAATATGTTGGTCCTGGTATATCCCTGTCAGTTTGGTCCTTGGATGTACCGCACAACGGATAACGGACAATTCACTTTAAATTCCATCTAATCTGGGACTGAAACATACAAAACACTAGATACCTAAACGCTGGAATTGAACTTTTCCATATTTTATGCCACTGTAAATGCCATAGCTTAATCCTCTTTGAATCATAAGTGACTCTAATGGGCGGTGCCTTACAAGAATGGGTTGCTACTAGGCTACCCTGTAAGAAAAGTTCAGATTTAATTAGAGTGAAACTAAACTGTTCTCCTGTTTAGATACATATAGCACCTTGTAAATAATTGACAAGTCATTAAAACTACTTGGAATAAACAGCTTTGTAACAAGTTTCCATCTGTGAGTGTGTTTCAGTTATTGAGGTTCAAAGGTTAACTTTTTGATTTAAAACAAATCTCTGTGGCAGCTTCTTATAATCCACTGAAGAAGTCTTTAACCTGCGGAGGGACAGTAATAACAGGGTCTGGTGTCATCAGCAACGTCAAAAACTAATCTACGACCCATTTCAATACAGAACACATGACACACACAAAGTCCCAGATGTCATAAGAGTGGAAGCTAGATCGTAGCATAGTTTCAATAAGATATAAATGTAGTTTACAGTCTTCCTGTGGAAATGATAAGCGGAAGATCTTTGACGCTTGTGTTATGGTTTATTTGCAGGAGTATTGGAAGTGTGCCACTGTGTGGTGGAATGTGGTACGACATGCACATTGCACAGGCTAGGGAAACGTTGGGAAGCTTTTTAGAGAGCGGGTCGACATTGGGGCCAAAACGGCCAGCGTACCTGTGAGACGAGTTTGGCGCGTACTTCAGGGTCCGACTCAAACTCGACGCTCGCATCGATCACCAAGACAGGCACCTTCGTCAACCAATCAAAGTGCAGCCTGCAGAGACAAAGACAATTGGATTGGATGATTGGATGGGAAGTTCCTGTGCGGTGGTTGACAGTGGCTCAGGTGTGTCAGGTGACAGGATTCACCTGGTGGTCTTGTCCAGGAGCCACCTCTCATGCTGGGCGTGAAGTCCCTCCAGGTAGTCCAGCTCCACCCCCTTCTCCTCCGCCCGCCCGCGACGACCCAGGCGCTCCATACATGTCTGGAGGAACGCAGATACACCCTCTAGAGCTACACATGGACACCACCAGCCCCCACCCAACACTGTACATTTACACCACCAGCTACTTCTGAACACTGTACATTAACACTCTCAAGCTCTACTAAACACTGAACATTAATGTGTCAGAGAGATGATATGTGTGTGTCAGAGAGAGTGAGATATGATGAGTGTGTGTGTGTGTCCGTGGCTGTACCTGTGGGGGGGCCCTGAGGTAGATGACGCCCTCCAGCTCCACCTGGCTGCCAAACTGCTCCACCAGGAAGGAGTGCCAGTCCTGGTAGACCGCCCACTCTGTAGCGTTGATGCAGCCCAGCTCAAACATGTTCAGGGCAAAGATGTACCTACAGACATGAACACAAGCAGCTATTTTGATTTTCTTCAAAGAAAAGTACAATGGTGTGGTTTAAATCTGTGACCTCTTGATCCAGTCAAACGCTCTTCCACTGAGGTATAGCTTGCAGGTCATACTGCCTGACAATGCTTCCGTTCAGCCCACCTGTCACTGTATACTGAGCGTTCAAACACCTGCACAGGTGCATCCTGGGAGCTGAGCAGGCAGGCCGGCGGAGGCTGCAGCTGGGTCCGCAGGCGGGTCATGCACGAAAAGGTCTGGAAGGTGTAAGACCAGCGCTTGGGATCTTGGTACATCATCTCTAGGAGGTTACTGACGGAGGGCTGGGAGGCTGGGTCGCTCTGCTGAAACAACAGTAAACAACGAGCGATGTCACGTCAATTTGTGGTACACACTGCTGGTGTCCTGGACTATCTGTATGTCACTTTGGATTTAAATTGTAAATGTATTTTTTGTACATTGGGGTTATCTTACCTGGCTAGAGCTGCTCTCTATTGCTTGCCATTTACTAACGGGTTCAGAGACCACTTCCCAGTCCGGCTTAGCTGCCTGCAGAAGCCGAGCGAAGGTTGACTTTCCCACCGCTGACACGCAAACACGAAATAAACATTGATTTCGATTTGGTCTGTATCGCTACTGACTTCAATGTCAAGCTTCTTTAAGGTTTGAAAGTCACTTACCAATGTTGCCTTCAATAGATACCCTCTTTACTTGACTTGTCAAACTCGACAGCGAGCGCTTGCTCGCTAGTCTAGCCATGGTTGAGCTCAGAATCCGCCTGTGTTCAGAACCGATAAACCGCTTCGCAGTTGCACTCAACAAAATGCAGCGGTACTTTGATAACATAGCGACCGCCATGACGGCATTATGCCATTTAGAAGCGTTTGAACTTTTCCAAAGAGAAAGGTTTCACAAGCTTTGGTACCTCGCGTGTTCTACCGGCGCCATAAGGTTATGATTGAGATGTTTTGTTTCCGGGTTTTTTTCCTGGGCTAACGAAACAGACCCCTACTGCCCCCTGCTGTCAGCTTCTCACACAACCTCCTCGTCGCTTTTAAGATAGATGCACTCAAACAAGTAATGTAAACATCCAAACCCGTTTATTAAAAACAAATTAGTCATATTTAACTTTTTGGGATATAAGAGCAATTATATACAAAATACAAATGTTATAGTCACTCAGTCATAGTAATCAAAACTGCAAAATGACTAAATGACTAAATGTAATGTAATTTAATGCAAGAGCCCTATTAAACTGAGGTTGACTGAAATTAGAATAATCTGATTTGAGATTAAGAGGACACAACAGGATAACTGCGGTAATAAATCTCTTACTATAATCTCTTATACTGAGAGATTTACATGTGGTGAGCTGGAGCATGTGAATCAAAATAAATCAAACAATTTCCCTTCTCCTTCGCCCTAATCTCCAGGCAGTTCTGACACTCACATGCTGATTAACCAACAGACGACAGGAAGTTGAAACGCTCGTGTCTCTCAGTAGACTGCGTTTCTGAGGGTGATGTGCTGAGCTTTCTTTATCTTGAAGTCGACAATCCCTGAAAAAGAGAACGATCACCGTTCAGTCGCAAAAATAACTAAACCAGATGGATCCCCTTGGTTCAAAGTATGTGAAGTGTGTGTGAGAGTATGTATGTATGTATGTATGTATGTATGTGTGTGTGTGTGTGTGATTGCTCCATCCATTACTGTGTTCTTACCGTGGCTGAGAGCAGCACCGTCAGAAGAGAGCTGCCAGTATCTACGATCTGTCTGCCTGGCGTTCTCCTTGTTCACCGCACTCAGGAAGGGCCCCCACAGGCTGTCCTCCTTCTTAAACCTGCAGACAAGGGCCCCGGGGGGGCGGGGGGGGGGAACAAGGGACCGGAGCCATCAGGTTCTGCTTCTTCAAGTTAACAAGTTACTTAATAGCCCTGACCCTGTGTGTTGTCACACAACCTGTCATTGTCCTGGGTTGAAGGATCTGACAAGGATATACACGTTTTTACAATCGTCTCTCATCTCCAACTAGGAATCAAGGTACAGAAAAAGATATACATTTAAAAAAAAAAAAAAAAAAAAAAAAAAGGTGTTTTGACTGACGTGAAGTCTTTGTTCTTCTGCTGGAGGAGTTCCAGGGCGTCGAGCAGAGAGGATCCGGCCGGGACATCAACCTGGAATTCAGCGGCCGCCCCGTTGGACTTCACCACCTCCACCTGCAGCCCCACCTGGGCGCGGCTGGGCAGCACCACCACAGGGTCCCTAGGCTCCAGCACCAGGCTGCCTGCAGGGGGAAGCCCAAGCCACGGAAGTGGGAGAATCAGACCCGAACCTAACCCTAAAACGACTGACTACATTTTCCTTTATATTGTAATGTAACCAACAAGAATCCAACGTAATGTTTTCCTTAAGCAGGCATCCCAAGGCCACGTACAGATGGGGGTAGAATTGCTCTAACCACTGAGCTGATCTTTGTGCAACGTAATGTTCCTGTGCTCACCGTCCTCGATGCGGCACTGCTTGTCCTTCACCTGCAGGTAGGAGGTGTGCTGCAGGGCGGGCAGGGCCTGGGACATGGCCATGGGGTTGGAGTAGGTTCCCCTCTGGGCGTCTGATCTCATGGCCGTCATGGACGCAGCGCACTCCTCTACCTGGCTGCCCATCGCCAGAAGGGCCTGTGACACACAGTCGACACACACAACACAAACGACTCAGGGTTAGCGTCTTTCTTCGATAGTCGTATGTGTAGGTTATGAATAACATCTTATTCATGAACAAAACATACATTCAAATATGATATTGTTGAGCACACACTGTTATCCAAAGCAATGAACAAGGGAGGTGGTTAGATAAACCTGAGACTGCTGCTCTAACCACCGAGCTGCAGCCATCCCCTCATATGTCATCATTACTCCAGTCTGGAGAGAGGGAGGGGCCGCGTGGGTACCTGTACTGCCAGGCCTGTGCTGTACTCGTTACCAATGTGACCATCAGCCCGTCTGGAGGTGAGGAGCTTGTCTCTGATGGTGGTCAGGGCTTGATCCAGCGAGGCCTGACCCGGCGGCCCAGCGTTCTTCACGCACTGCAACGCCATCCCAGCCATGGCCAAGCTGTCTAAAGAGACGGAACCAAGCGACAGCCATCTTGTATATATATATATATATACACAGTATGTGATTGTATTTTGTTTTCTTGTGCTCGATTGGACAGTTTCAAGTCACATGTGATAGGAAAGGCAGGGAGAGAGGCAGTGTGGGAAGGCCTCAGGCTAAACGACACTCACAGTTATCCGGTGAGCTACCGGGGTGCCCCACCAAGAGCTCCTCTTACCGAACAGTTACAGACGAGACTTCCAGCATGGAGAGACACGTTTGAGGTGGTATCCTCGGTCACACTCACCGATACAGTCCTGGTCGCCATGTTTGATGTGGCCGTGCTCCGCGGCCTTGATGAGCTTGTTGCTGACGTGCGAGTTGACGCGGACCCCGCTCACACACAGCGCTAGCACGCCCAGAGAGTACTGATAGTAGGTGGTCAAGGGCCGGTGGCTGACTATGGAGCAGGGGAGGCATTGTTAAAGGTGTTATCGTAAGTTCTAAGTCACAGTTATCGTAGCAACAGTGTCTTACAGTCATTGGTAATTATTCCTAGTTGGCTTGTTTAGGATAGCGTTGCCCTTTAAATAATGTCTCTGTCTCCGTCTCCGTCATCTACCGCTTGACCGGGGATCGGGTCGCGGGGGCAACGACCTAAGCAGGGAGGCCCAGGCTTCCCTTTCCCCGGCCACTTCCACCACCTCTTCCTGGGGGACCCCGAGGCGTTCCCAGGCCAGCCGAGTGACATAGTCCCTCCAGCGTGTCCTGGGTCTTCCCCGGGGCCTCTTCCCAGTGGGACGTGCCCGGAACACCTCACCAGGGAGGCGTCCAGGAGGCATCCTAATCAGATGCCCGAGCCACCTCAGCTGGCTCCTCTCGACGCGGAGGAGCAGCGGTTCTACTCTGAGCCCCTCCCGGATGACCGAGCTTCTCACCCTATCTCTAAGGGAGAGCCCGGACACCCTGCGGAGAAAGCTCATTTCGGCCGCTTGTATTCGCTTTAAATAATGTGATAATCAAAATGTATTCATTTAGCGGGACGCTTTTATTCCAGAACAACAAACAGGTGGGTGTTCTTCTAGATCTGCAATCTAACACTGAGCACTCACAGGCGATGTGTTCCTTCTCCTGCTCCATCTGTCTCTTCAGGTGCGTCAGCAGGGTCTCACTCTTCTGGTTGAGCGTAAAGGTCAGCGAGTTCAGGTCGTAACAGGAGGCCTTCAGGGCCAGCACGTAGAGGGCCAGCCGACCAGACACAGCCTGGCCCCTAGACAGAGAGCTGGGGGAGCAAGACCCTAGGAGTCTGTTTCATGTGAAATAATACAGCACAACGATAATCCGTATGTTCCAGAAACGCTATCGAAAATGTGAAGGGTTCTGCGCTGGAAGTGTTCCCTTGATACGAAACGAGGAGGTGTTGGATGAGGTGCACGCGTACCTCTCGATGTCATCGTGTAGCCGTGTTTTCAGCGCATTGAGGCTTTTACTCTCTTTGTCGAGGTTGTGATGAGTGGACAGTCGTAGGGCCAGGTGCACGCTGGGATTGGGGAGGGCGACCTGGTCCTCCAGAGAGCGAACCAGCTTCTTATTCAGAGACTGGAGCAGCTCACTGTGATCTGACTCGGCAGTTTCTAGACAAACATCACATTCAGTTACCTTCCCATGTAATACTTCACATGTAATACTTCACATATCACCAAACAGATAGCGCTCTTGGAAATGTGCCTAGAAAAAACGCTTTGTCAATGGCGACTCACTGACACCATATAAAAATGTACTCGTACTGTGTCATCAAGGTCAGTACAACAGGCCACATGCTGTATCAGCAGTTACACACTAACCCACAGACAGGATACACAGACCTCAGCAACTGAATAACCAAAAGTATAGTTTCCAGACATCAGACAGTTTTCATTATCCTCGATGGTATTTACACAGGGCATGGATTTATACGCACTGTAACCAAATTTTCTTTAATAAGAGAATTACCTTTCGGAGCAAATATGCTCCTTCAACACATGCTTTGAGAGTTAGTTTAAGAGGGGATCGGCGTTTAGTTTAATCGTTTAAACAAATAGGCTATTACTCAATCACTGACAAACAGCTTCATGTTACATGTCTCAGTACTTTCCCAGTAGTTCAGGGTCACTTGCATCACATTAGAACTGGTTAAGGAACCGTTAGGCTATGGAACAACAGGCAGACAATGTCAAACCAGTCAGAATAAGATAATTAACCTACCACATGGTTTGCTGCTAGCCAGTGCCAATAACCCACACAAGGTGTACAGGACATACATTCTGAAAAACCTACGAGAACCTGGAAAAAATGTAATGTTTGATTAAAATATTGATCGTAAACATGATATACGTGTATTATACGTAGTATTGGTTTTGATAGGAAACAACGCCAACCAACCTTGCAATGTCCGTGAGCTGCTTCTGCACAAGCTGTAGCAATGAAAGTAACTCAGTCAAGTTGACTGAGTTAAATGTAGGGACAACCCAATAAAACAAGTTTGAACGACCTGATGTTGACATAGCTTTTCAGATCATATGACCTGTCACCTGACACTACAGAAGACCCCTTTAAAACAGCTGTATCAAGCATCTTTAAATAAATACTTTTCACGGGGTGGGGATAAGTGCTTTAAAAAACAAAGGCGCATTTCCACGAGAATATTTTTTATCTTACAACCAATAATAATAGGATAGTAACTTTTTATACGTTACGTTTTTGTGTGTAAACTACAAGACCCAGAAACGCCAAGTGACTACTGTATTCCGGTATTTTCTAGAATGTGTGATGACGACGGTTTACTGCGACTAAACTAGACAACCCTCGACTAAGCTTAACTGTCTGAACGGACGTGGACGCGATAACGTTACCCATTCACTTAAGTAATCAGCCCCAAATGATCACATAAATGGCTTTGGAACTGCTGAAAACAATGGCGGTAAATGAACGTAGCGACAACAAATAAACGGCATACAGGTGAGTTCGCAGATCAAACCCAGATCAACAGGGCTCAGTCAGACACAACAACAACAATCAGGGGGCGGGTCAAGTCGGATAACTCTCTGGCCACACTTAAACAGTGTGTTGAGTTATTTTTCTAAAATATTAGCCTTGGCCACAACCCTTGCGTAGGTACAGTCATTTACGTTGAATATCTATGCCTTACTGCTGCTAAAAAGCTAGGTCGATACTGGTAGTATAGCTGTAGTCTAGCTATATCAGCTAGCTAAAGTTAGCTCAAATTGTTATGACTATATAAGTTATCACGATAAGTGTCAAGTCTCTCGCATCAAATGACAATGCATGCTTAACGTTACAGACAAGCCATATGAATGCAATATAATATATGTTGTTATGTTCTTGTATAATCATTATACATATGCTTCGTATGCTTGTCCCTTGTCATTCTAGAACATTTGAGCTTCTTATCAAGCTCCCATCGGCCCGCTCTCCGTCCGGCCCTCCGCCGTGCAGTCTAGCTTGAAGCTCAATGCATCACCACCCCAGTCAGATGAGCAGCGAGTTGGGGTTTCTGCCTACGATGTACCCCTTCCCATGTGTTACCAGCATGCCACAAACGTCGGGGTTCAACATCAGCCCCGCGAGCACTTCTCACCCACTGCTGGCTCTACCCCCTGCCAACACGTAAGCGTCGGTTATTTAACGATCGTTTAGTGTTAACTTTTACTTTATACTTACACGGTATGTTTACATTCAAACGTGTTGGAGGCTGAATGTTTTACTCAGATTTGTAGTGTTGGCTCAGTAGAAAAAAACTCAATATTTTGTCATCTCAGGAGCTGGGAGAGACGTTGCCTAAGGAAGCACAGGAGAAGATCAGATGACGAGTGAGAATTTCTTTTTTTAAAACAGCAATCCTATTTTAAGTGGTCTTTGGTATCAAAAAAAAAAAGGAAAAAAGACAATATTTACTGTCTCTTAATTTGGCACATGCTTTTATCCAAAACAAAGTACAAATAGTGCACGTGTGTTCGCATGTGTGTGTGTGTGTGCACCCACAGAGGATGCAGTGCCAAGCGAAGGAGACTGACAATGGGAAGTGACCCTGGAGACTCCAGCCCCAGCATGTGTCTGAGCTGGCCTCCAGGGTCACCAGGCCCAGCCTGCCCTCTGCCCGGGCCAGCCAGCCCTGCCCCGCCCCCGCCCCAGCCCTGCCCGACCCCGGCCCCGCCCCTCCTACTGCAGGGCCTGGCAGGGGTGCCCCCCCCCCAGCCCCACCTGGAGACGGAGGGCTTCCACATGGAGGTGGAGGCCGCCCAGAGGAGACTACAGGAGATTGAAGAGAGGTGAAGAAGAAAAAACAAGATATATTTATATTTCATCCATTTAGCAGACGCTTTTAGCCACAGCAGAGGATTGGGTTGTTTAATATGATTTTCTTGATTTAAAAAAAAAGTGTGTATGTGAGGGGACAGCGACAGAACGACAGTTTTCAAAAAGTGCTATGTATAACGAAACCTTCACCCCTGTCAAATACAACAAAAGAAACCAAAGAACAGCAGCATGTCAGTTCTGGTAGTGTAGTACAGTGATGCTGTGTAACCTGTGCTGTCCTATGTGACCCCAGGATAACCCTGGAGGACGATGATGATGACGAGGACCTGGACCTGGACTCTCTGCCCAGGCGCCCGGTGCTGGTGATGTCAGACAGCCTGAAGTTGGGGCTGCAGCGCGGCATTACAGACATCCTCCCCCACACGGTGGCACAGTCTGTGTGAGTCTCCCCCCCTCCTCCCCCACTCGGTGGCACAGTTTGTGTGAGTCTCCCCCCCTCCTCCCCCACACGGTAGCACAGTCTGTGTGAGTCTCCCCCCCTCCTCCCCCACATGGTGGCACAGTTTGTGTGAGTCTCCCCCCCTCCTCTCCCACTCGGTGGCACAGTCTGTGTGAGTCTCCCCCCTCCTCCCCCACACGGTAGCACAGTCTGTGTGAGTCTCCCCCCTCCTCCCCCACACGGTAGCACAGTCTGTGTGAGTCTCCCCCCCTCCTCCCCCACACGGTAGCACAGTCTGTGTGAGTCTCCCCCCTCCTCCCCCACACGGTAGCACAGTCTGTGTGAGTCTCCCCCCCTCCTCCCCCACACGGTGGCACAGTCTGTGTGAGTCTCCCCCCTCCTCCCCCACACGGTAGCACAGTCTGTGTGAGTCTCCCCCCTCCTCCCCCACACGGTAGCACAGTCTGTGTGAGTCTCCCCCCTCCTCCCCCACACGGTAGCACAGTCTGTGTGAGTCTCCCCCCTCCTCCCCCACACGGTGGCACAGTCTGTGAGTCTCCCCCCTCCTCCCCCACACGGTAGCACAGTCTGTGTGAGTCTCCCCCCTCCTCCCCCACACGGTAGCACAGTCTGTGTGAGTCTCCCCCCTCCTCCCCCACACGGTAGCACAGTCTGTGTGAGTCTCCCCCCCTCCTCCCCCACACGGTGGCACAGTCTGTGTGAGTCTCCCCCCTCCTCCCCCACACGGTGGCACAGTTTGTGTGAGTCTCCCCCCTCCTCCCCCACACGGTAGCACAGTCTGTGTGAGTCTCCCCCCTCCTCCCCCACACGGTGGCACAGTTTGTGTGAGTCTCCCCCCTCCTCCCCCACACGGTAGCACAGTCTGTGTGAGTCTCCCCCCTCCTCCCCCACACGGTGGCACAGTTTGTGTGAGTCTCCCCCCTCCTCCCCCACACGGTAGCACAGTCTGTGTGAGTCTCCCCCCTCCTCCCCCACACGGTGGCACAGTTTGTGTGAGTCTCCCCCCCTCCTCCCCCACACGGTGGCACAGTCTGTGAGTCTCCCCCCCTCCTCCCCCATCCTCCCTCACTCTGAGCTCACCTTTACACATGCACTCTCCCTATGTCGCTTTGGTGTGAGAGCGTCTGCCTTCGTGTGCATCCAGGGGAGTGGCCTGGTCTGGGGAGCTGCACACGTTCGCTAACGGCTTCCCTGTTTCCTCTTCCTCTGCTGTTTCCTCCAGGAGCCACTCGTGCATGGAGCTGGTGGTGTGGCGCCCCCCGGAGGACACCATCTCCCGCAGGTTCAGGGGCACCCTGCAGAGGCAGCGCAAGCAGCAGGCAGCCATCCGGCCGCCCCCGGCCCCCAGCCCCCCTGTCCCCCTCACACCCACAGGCCTCCCTAAGGAGACATACCTGCCCCCGGGGGGCAGCTCTGGAGAAGAGGACATGGAGCTGTAAAGGCCGTCGCCCGGACGCCATGAGCTTCAGCCTGGAACGAATGGGTTGGACGTTGCTACGTTACTGTTGCCAAGGGGACAGATTTAGACCAAGGCCCGGTTGCTGGTCGGCGTGTCGGTGGTGTTGGGTTCCTGGTTTTGTGCTCCTTTGGCCAAAATTTATGCCAAGTTTGTGTTGCAATCAATTGTTGGTACAATCAATCGGTATTCGTCTTTGGAGATGACATTCTAACTCGGATCCAGAGGGGTGCATTTTAGGGCACGACATTCTAACTCAGATCCAAAGGGGTGCGTTTTAGGGCACGACATTCTAACGCGGATCTGGAGGGATGCGTTTTAGGGCATGATTTCGAGAAGGGACCCACCAGTTTTTTTCTTCTTCAGCTATGTCTGTGTTGACAGTCAGTACCAGTACATGTTAAAGATTTCAGACTTTCCAACGGACTGTCCTTTGCCTCAATATCCTTGAAGGAAACCGACACTTAGCAAAAAAGTTGTGTGTTCATATCCCCATTTCCTCATAATTACACAACATGTAGGAGTAGTGGTTTGTATTTAGACAGATCTTTTGTGTCTGGAGACAAATGCAACTGCTTTTTAACTTAGTTTGAAGGCAGACAGAAACAGCTTGAGCTTTTTTTGTTGTTGTCAGAGTTGCATTTTGACAATTCAATTCTGGTTTAGTCCAGTTTTTTCCCCACAGGATTTGAAAGCATGTGAGCTTGCTGTTCGACCGTCACCTGTCGTCGTTTTCCTTTAGGTGGGGGAAAAACACTTCCTTCGTTTTTGAGAAATTGAAATTGTGGATATTCACCGTCGTACATTTTGATTGTATTCTCTTAACATGCATCTTGATAGAAACATTGAGTGTTACTACTTTGTATCTGTTTCTAAATAAAGCTCTTTTATTTGAATTACAAAGTAAAACAAAAAAATCATGTGCATTACTGTTTAATGGCCAAATCCACACAGTTTGAAGTTAGGATTTATGACAACACTGTAGAAACACTGGAAGCCAATCTTACAAGAGACCACGTGTATATTCAGAGGGCCTCCATTCCCACCCCTGACCTCATGACCTCTGTGTCATCTCTGTGGTATGCAGCAACTAGTCAATCACTCATTCACCCACACCCTGTCCCCAACCTTGAACCCTGCAGTAAAATCAAACTGCTTCGCTGAGAAAACGGACAATGTGACGAGCGGTACTTTCACGGTGTCACTGTGACCTGCCCGTCGTTAAACAGTTACGAATTCTGCTCAGGCTATGGGAGAACGATCGAGTGACACTTCGCTAGTCTTTTAACGACATCTCATCACGCGTACGTTGTGCATGGTCGAGGAGTCAGCTCTGGGTTGCTCTGGACCACGAGGGGCTCCAGAACCCAACACTGTGCTGCGATGGCCACAACTGCAAGACGACTAAAACACACTCATCCAGAGACGACACAGGTCCACACATTCAGATGTGTGTGATCGTCCTCTTCTACTGCATGAAGTGGAAATCCGCTTTGGGCTGAATCGGACCACCCACCGTCTCCAGGTAGGACCCTGCCAGGCTCCCGGGGCCCCTGCTGAGGTGGCCCCTGCTGGGGGGCGAGGGGCCGCAGGCCTGAGCCTGGTTCTCTGCCCGGAGCTGCTGGACCCGGCCCTGGAGGTGCCGCAGCAGCTTGAGAGAGGCCAGGTCTGGGGGGGATGCCCTAGGGGGGAGAGAGGGAGAGGAGGGGGGGAACCTGGGCCCCAGCTGCTCCAGGGTCCTCTGTTTCTCCTCTCGGGCCTTGGGGGCCTTCCTATGACACACACACACACACATCACAGGATGTCACACAAACACACACACATCACAGGATGTCACACACAACGCACACACATACAACTACCTAATGGACACATATGCACCAGTGGCAGAAATGTAGAGCATTTAGGTTAGTCAGTAAAGCAGAATCTAGGCATGGTCAAACTACACTAGGTTTGGCTAGTCTAAACAGGTTGAAACCAGTTACCTCCCCTTCAACAACCGTGCCTTGCACCTGTGGAGACGCAAACACAACCGACTCAATGGAATTTAAAAAACGATACATATACTATATTGTATATACAGTATATCTAGATAATCTATATACAGTAAACAGGTAGTTTCTTTATGATGTGGAACAGGACAACGTTGGTCTTGAGATTGCCATTGCACACTGTAATAACTCTACTTGTGAGTGTAGTCATTTTGTTACACAAGTTTGACTTGTATAAATGACTTGTGACTTAATTTAAATAAACAACACATTATAAATGTATAACATATATACCGTATATATATAGGCAGTCAAATGTCCTTGTTTTAAGCATGAGTAAGCGCACAACTAATATTTCTAATGTTGACAGTCTGTCTTTGCCGTGCGGTGCAGTGTGGTGCAGTGCAGTGTGGTGCAGTGCAGTTTGGTGCAGTGCAGTGTGGTGCAGTGCAGTGTGGTGTGGTGCGGTGCAGTGCAGTGTGGTGTGGTGCAGTGCAGTGCAGTGCAGTGTGGTGCAGTGCAGTGCAGTGAGGTGCAGTGTGGTGTAGTGTGGTGCAGTGCGGTGCAGTGTGGTGAAGTGCAGTGTGGTGCGGTGCAGTGCGGTGCAGTGCAGTGTGGTGCAGTGCAGTGCAGTGAGGTGCAGTGCGGTGCAGTGAGGTGCAGTGTGGTGCAGTGTGGTGCAGTGCAGTGAGGTGCAGTGTGGTGCAGTGTGGTGCAGTGCGGTGCAGTGCGGTGCAGTGTGGTGCAGTGCGGTGCATTGCAGTGCAGTGCGTTACCTCTCTAGTTCGGAGGTGAGCTCCTGCTCAAACCTGCGTGCCAGACGGGTGCTGGTCTGCTCCTTCCACCGCCCCATATTCCTCTGGACCTCCCTGAGCTCCTGGTCTTTAGCCTGCAGCTGCCTGCGCAGGGACCACGCCACGCCCCCCTCCACGCCCCCCTCGCCTCCCGCCCCGCCGCCCCCCTGCTGGGCCCGGGTCACACCACTCAGCTCCTGGATGTGCTCCTGTGACGAACACACACAGACACACACACATGTGTGAATGCACGCACGCCACAAGAATAAGTCCACAGGCACAGCCCTGTGAAGGGTGGTTTTGCGTGAGCGTTGTTTTGAAGAACACCGTGATGTGCGTACCTGAATGAGTCTCTCTTTCAGTGAGTCCAGCGCCTGTTCTCTCTCCATCTCCAGCTGCTCTCTCTGCAAACGCAACTCTCGCTCCTTCAGAAGAAGAAGAAGAAACTCCATATGTGTGTTCAAGAAGAAGGTCATTTAGCAGACACTAGGATCCAAATTGCCGTACAAACAACAGTCCCCCAGTACAAGAAGAAGAAGCTGTCAGAGACCTTGTCTCTGCTGAGGTGCAGGGCGCTGCGTCTCTGGAAGGACATCTCCTGCTGCAGCTGAACCCTGAGCGCCCGCAAGGTCTGGACAGCCTGGGCCACCGTAGGACTGAGGGAGAAGCACTGTAGAGGAACTGCAAGGTATTTGTGTGTGTTTGTGTGTGTTTGTGTGTGTGTGTGTGTGTGTACCAGTGAGGAGGCTCGTCAGTGCCCCCAGGGGCCCCCCTGTCCTCCAGCAGCAGCTGCAGGTGTCCACACTCGGCCCCCAGCTCCTGGCCCCAGCGCCTGATCTGCTGCTCCAGCCTGGCTGTCCTCTCTTCTGCCCCCGCCTCCCTGTCGGCCAGCTGGCTCCTCAGCCTGCCCGCCTCCCCCTCCGCCCTCCAGGCCCTCTGCTCCAGCCGTGACTCCTCCTCCCGTCTCTCCTGCGAGCACAGGCTGCCTGGTCACCTTGTAGCCCCACACTACAGCCTGGGTGTGTTTAACTGTACTCCTCGGCGATGTTCAGGAAGGGATTTGAACCTGCCATCACTGGATCTGCAGTTGACGGCTCTAACCACTGGGCTTCACCATAACATAAAGTATACCTCCTCACTCTGCAAACAGGGACAGTATACTGGCCGTGTTGTGAAACGGTGTGTGTGTGAATGTGTGTGGGACCTGTTCCATGCGTGTGCTCAGTCGCTGCAGCTCAGCCTGGTGCTCGTCTCCCAGGGTGCGGCGCAGTGCGGCCTGCACGGACACCAGCGCCCCCTGGTGGTCACACGCCTCCCCCTCCAGCTCCTTCAACCTCTGAGGGGGATGGAGAGAGGGATGGGGAGAGAGAGAGAGAGAGAGAGAGAGAGAGAGAGAGAGAGAGAGAGAGAGAGAGAGAGAGAGAGAGAGAGAGAGTGATGGGGAGAGAGAGAGAGAGAGAGAGAGAGAGAGAGAGAGAGAGAGAGAGAGAGAAGAAGGGGAGGGAGGTGGGGGAAGGGGAGGGAGAGAGAGAGAGGGAAGGGGAGGGAGAGAGAGAGAGAGGGGGGGGGGATGGGAGATGACTGGTTTGACTGTGTGTGGTCCTGGTGATGATCCTCTGCAGGGTGGGGTCTTGGCTGCTCTCACCTGCTGCAGCTCCAGCACTGTGTTCTGCAGCGTCAGAGCGTGCCTCCTCTCCCTCTCTGTCTCTGCCCCGGCTCTCTCCAGAGCCTCCCTGTGCTGCTCCTTCAGCATCCCAGCATGCACCTGCACGGCCTCCTCCCCCCTCCTCCTCTGCTGCTCCACGGCATCCTCGACCTGCAGGCAGCGGCTCACGTCACCACCCACCTCCACCCAGCTCCACCGAGGTGGGGAGGATGGAGCGACGGCCGCTGAGCCTACCATCTGCTCGGCTGTAGCGTGGGTCTCGTCCTCGCGCCTCCTCGCCACCTCCTTCTGCGCCTCCAGAGCTTCCCTCAGCTCTCTCACCTCCTCCTCCTTCAGCTGGGACGAGGGAGGAGAAACAGGAAACACTGTTTATTAATCTATGACACCACCCGCTGACGTATGTTCGAGCCTGACCCTGTGTGACCCTGTGTGACCTTGTGTGACCCTGTGTGACTCTGTGTGACCCTGTGTGACCCTGTGTGACCCTGTGTGACCCTGTGACTCTGTGTGACCCTGTGTGACCCTGTGTGACCCTGTGTGACCCACTCACCTGGATGCGTGTCTGCATGGCCTCAAGCTG
The DNA here is from genome assembly GCF_054491055.1 of Hypomesus nipponensis. Taxonomy (NCBI): domain Eukaryota; kingdom Metazoa; phylum Chordata; class Actinopteri; order Osmeriformes; family Osmeridae; genus Hypomesus; species Hypomesus nipponensis. The sequence goes on from NC_140388.1 coordinate 11,759,690, forward strand.
CTGTGCGTGAGACCGAGCCTGTTCCAGCAGAGCTGCAGCTGTGTCCGCCTCAGCCTGCCTCTGAACCTGGACACAGGAGAGACCCCCGGCCCGTCAGTGTGGCAACCCTCCACTTCTCACCCACAAAAACAACATTGATTTTTTCTTTAAAATCGCTTGACCTTTAAAGGGAATCCAACAGTTTCTCTCACCTGCTGAACCTCCTCCTCGCGGACGACAGCCAGCTCCTCTTTCTGCTGCTGCAGTTCTCGCCGCTGACACGTAAACAAACACGTATGAAACCTCTTTCTCTTCCACCTCAGACCAGCTCACATCGCCCAGCTCAGACTCACCTGAGTTGAGTTCTCCCAGTACCACCATCCCCCCACCCCTTCCTCACTCACCCCCTGGAGGAGTGCCTGCTCCTGGGCCTCTCTCAGGGCGGCGAGGTGCTGGTTGCCCCGGCTCTGGATCTCCCCGCGCAGGCCCTCCCTCTCCACCTCCAGGGCGCTGTGCTCCTCCTGGAGACCCAGCAGATGCAGGTCCTTCTGGGCTAGGATCTTCTCCAGAGCCCCCAGCCTGGCCTCCTTCTCCCCCAGCTCCCTCCTCAACCTGCTGACCTGCAGCTCCACAGCCTGGGGGAGGAGAGGAGAGAGGGACCGAGGTAACGAGAGAGACTGGAGAGGAGGAGAGGAGAGAGGGACCGAGGTAGCGAGAGAGACTGGAGAGGAGGAGAGGCGAGACAGAGAGAGGGAGAGCGGAGGGAGGTGTGGATGGGGAGGAGAGGTGGGTACCTCCAGCCTGTGTCTCTCCTCCTCCAGCCTGACACAGCGGCTCCTCAGAAGTCTCTCCTCCTCCGTCACACGCTGGAGCTCCTCACGAGCTTCCTCCAGCTGCTGCTCCGCCCGCACACGCAGACGCAGACGCAGACGCAGACGCAGACACAGACACAGACACAGACACAGACACACACACACACACACACACACACACACAGACAGACAGACAGACAGACAGACAGACAGACAGACACACACACACACAGACAGACAGACAGACAGACAGACAGACAGACAGACAGACACACAGACAGACAGACAGACAGACAGACAGACAGACACACACACACACACACAGACACACACACACACACACACACACACAGACACTCATTGAAGTGTCCAAGCAGTAGCAGTAGGTAATCCATCCTCCACTGTGTTCTAAGGTCTTCTCTGAGGACGGCGGTTCTACCCTACCTCTTGTAAAGAGTCCAGTCTGATCCTTGATCTACGCTGCTCTTTGAAGAGCTGAGTCTTGGCCCCGTCCAACTGCCTCTCCATCTCCTCTCTCTCGAGCAGAGACACGCCCACCCCTGAAGGCCTCAGGCTCTACAGGTAGAGACACAGAGAGGACACTGTCAGCGCAGCATGTGGGAACTGACAGTTTAGGTTGGCTGAGGGGCAGTTCTATGGGCGCATGTGAAGCCTTGTGAGGCACTGCTGGTAAAAAAAGGTTGTGCTCCAACTTTCTGATTGGACTAAAGTGTGCTGAGTGGAGGACGGTGTGTGATACCCTCTCCAGGCTGACGACTCTCTCTCTGCTCACAGCCACACTCACCTCCTCCAATCGCAGCTGCTCCAGCTCCTGCAAGGCATGCTGGGATACGAGCATGAGAGGTCGGGCAGGATAGGGTGGTTGTCGTGCAGGGGTGGGGACACAGGAGAGAGAGATACCATGTCATGTTGGTCACAAAGTTCATAACATGATGAGGAACGCACTCATCGCACGTTGCGACGTACCTCCCGTTTGTGTCGAAGGTCAGAGAGGGACTGTTCCATCTCACGCAGCTGAGCTCTCTTCAACCTCAGTCTCTCCTCCTCCTCGTCACAGTCCTACACACACACACACACACACACACACAGACTATATTTGATATTATTTTCATTTTGGCAGGTGCTTTTATTCAAAGCGAGGTACTAAACAAAAGGAAAGGAAAGTACAGCAAAAGATCTAGGATCAGAACGACAGTATTTCACACTCACAAACTGGTGTGTTTAAGACGTGTGACTGTGTTTACCTGTCGGAGCTTAGCTAGCTCCTCCGACCTGTCATCCCTTTGTCTCCTCCTCCGCCAGCGAACACTGGCATCCGTGTCTTCATCATCCTCGTCATCATCCTCATCACCCACATACCTGCCACCACACAGACGGCATGAGACGGGATGAGGATAGGACCAAGGCTGCGCTAACAAACACCTGGACAATCCTTTTTATTGACAATGTTTCCTCGGTCACCGACTGAACATCATCACAACAGTAAGGTGAGCCATACGGCCCAGTTTGAGCAGCATCGTGTCACCTGGGAGTGTTTTTGGGAGTGTTTCTCCTGCTGGGATGATGTTTGCGGGCAGGCAGACTCCTCCTGGCCTCCCTTCCATGGCTGGTTGTCTGCCCTGCATGACCTGCCATCACAAGCAGAGAGCAGAGGTAGCAGAAGCGCCCCGTCTGGCGGTCAGGATCAAAGATCATCGATCTTCCTGGAACTGAGAGTCTTACCTGGTGTGTTAGGAGACGTGTCGTTGTCACTCTGCTCAGAGTGCAGCCCGTCCCTCATCATCGACTGAATGACTGACCTGCATCCTAGGATGACACGCAGCAGGTGGCATTTACGTGCTTTGGCCAGACTCTGAACTCGATAACTCATCTAATTCACAATTGTTTGTTTTACTTGGTCTGATGTGTTGTCGTATGTTGTCTGTGCGCACAGAGTCAAGGTCGCTGTCGATGGTTACGGTGTCAAAACTCAACACAGGAACTCCTGGGGGAGGAAACAGGAAGTGGCTGCCGTGAATGTTGTGATTCGTTGAAATTCATCTTGATTTAGTTTGCTTGTTATAATTGACGCTTGGTTACTTTGCACTGTGCCTGGAAAATACACAGTGTCCTTTGACTCTGATCACTGACATACTGTTAGAATAACGCCCTTCTCATCCTGGATCACCTGCTTCTTAGACAGCCTATCAGAGGTCAGATCCAGCATGGGTTCTGAGTGGAACCCTGCAGTACCTGCTAGAAGTCTGGTTCTCGGAGCCTGGTACTTGTTCTCCCCGGTTCCATCAGGTTCCACACTGGACGGTCCGTCGCTCCCAACCCCTGTTCCACTACTGCAGCTGGGCGCTTGAGGAACCTGACCTGGAGGGAGACAGAAAAGAGTGAAACGCAAGAGACCAAACAACTGTCACCTGACCAAACAACTGTCACTTCTTAATCTGGGAGTGACAGACCGTTTTCTCACCTATGGAGTGGTCCTTGATAGAGGAAGGTACCAAGTCGACACAGGAGACGGGGGTGTTGTTAGTTGTTATGGTACTTCCCAGTCCAGTATCCCTGCTCCCCGATTGGCTCCTGCTCAGCTCTGGTAACATGAATAGGAGGGTAAAGACTTATTCCGATAATGCTGGACTAATCATACAGACTAAACTATTCCAAATCAGTCTGACGTACCAGCACTTCTGATGTCATGTTTGTGGTTCTGTACCTGCGAACATCAAATCAATCGACAAATCAAATCAATAAACAAATCAATAAACCAACATGGTTAAGGAGACTTTAAGATGAGGAAGAACACGTTCTAGATCAGCCTTCCTCACTGTCCTGTTTTCTTGGTCAGCTATTCCCGACCTTTTCCACTCCATTTTAGGCAATTTTTGGGATCAGATTTTTTTTAACGTTAAAATATATTCATATTTCAATTTTAAAGAGGTGAATTCAAAACGAACGCATTTGGTGGTGTTTACATTTCCATATTGAGTATTCAATTCCTTTTCAAATTGAAAACGTTGTCACTAATTTGCTTCCATACTCGAGGACCAAGGTTGGGAAACACTGCACGAGAAGAAGAAACTCATACTGACCTGCAGTCGGCTCAGCTGCGCGTCTATCGCGTCCAAGAGCAGGTCGCAGTGGTCCGGTTTCAGAGGGGAGGACTGTCCAAATACACCGCTCTCGTCCTGCAAATCTGAACGGAGACAGAGAAGTAATCAAAGCGTTTGACAGAGAGACAGAACACAACACGAGAGGACGCCGATACCCGTGTAGAGAATGTCTGACCGGTAAAGAGAAGCTCGTCTGTGTCTTCCGAATCTCTTTGTCCCCCGTCACCTTTCCCATCTTCCATCTCTTGGGACTGGGAAAGAGATAGAATATGTGGCATTATGCCCCAGGGCTGAACGCTGGTCTCGGACCAGCATGGGTGAGGAGTGGGGGTTGGTGTTGCCTTGGATACATGAGCTAAACCTTACTTTCTGGTGGGCTTGGCTGGAGAAAGACCCTGCTCATAAAACAACCTTGCATTCCTGTGTGAGTTTTAGAGCTGTTTGTAGTTTAAATGTACTTTTTGAATAATTGGAAAGTATTACTTTATTAAAAAAACAAAGATATTTAGGCATCACCTTGACTTGTGCTATTAAGTTAATGTTAACTGTTGTCTGTCTTGAAAAGAACAGAAGAGGGAAGAAAATGTTATTAAACTACACAAAGGAATTGTATTTACTGTATTCACCATCAAGAACACTGCAAGCACCAGTCAAAAATATTCCTAAATCCCAAATCCACAACTGTGCAGCAGACACCAAGCTATTTCTTCATGTTTAAATTTAAGGATCGAGTAGTCGATCAAAAAAAGTTTTTAAAAACGTTCAACGTTCTCTCTTCCGATGACGTGTGTTGACGCGTAGTTAGACTTTCACTTACTTACCGACCAATTATGCTTTTTGGAAATACCGACAGGTCCTGAGTAGAGAAACTGCAGGAGAGTCTTGATTGACAGGAGCAGTGGTTGGGTTTCTAGGCAACGCACAAACAGCACTCGTTCCAGCCAAAGCCAAATTGCTCTGTCTGCCCGCGGGGGCGCCCGTCACCACGGCGGAACATAAGACAAAATGCTGACTCAACAAACCCTCTTGCAATGCTGTTCATAATAGTTTGTCCAGTATGTAAATATTTATCACATTTAATTACAATGTTTTTCATTACCTACCTGGGGGTGAACGGAATTTCTTAAATACCCATAATTACCCAAGTAATTAACCTTAACCTAGGCCCTATTTAAGTAATTAAGTTGCCTACTGAAAGCACAAGACTTACACAAATCCAGTTAACAGAAACAACTTTATTATTTATTTTGAGACATTACGTCTTGCTTTTGAAGACAATTTTACATACATATAAATTAAGGGAGAGAAAACAATTATAAAAGAAGTACAGCTTCCGTTAGAAAAGCTGCAGTTACACCTGAACAACGGTACTTGTGAGTGTGTTTGTGGTAGGGCTACCGGTCCGACATCACGGGTACCCGGTCGGCTTCCCCACCTGCCGTCAGAACTGGTCTAAGTGTACCTGGAGGCTGTCTAGGCCGGAGGGAGTCCAGAGGAGCAACTCAGACATGGAAGGTTTAACCTTCCAAGTCTTCATCATATCCCTGCTTTAGAGGAACCAATCAGCAAAGACTGAAAGGAAACCACAGGTCGTACACGGAAGTCATTGAGCGTGCATGCACTTAGGAGGCGTGAAAGAATAACCATGGCACTCGTGAGAAGAAAAGAAAATACAAAAGCGATAATTTTAAAGCTAAATAAAACCATGCTTGATTAAGTGTTTGGTGAGATGAAATGAGAAATAGAGGAAAACATGAAAATAAAAGGAAAAAAGTTAGATCAGCCTTTCATAGGGAAGACAGTTCAAGTCTCCGTACAGTAAGATTCTAGCTCCACAGATAGGTACTTGGCTTGATGTATTCCCTTTCTGCAGAAACCGCCTTCCGTTTAGAAGACAAACGAGTTAGAAAAGAACACATCGTTTTGACTTCACTCTTATTGCTACAGATCAATCTCACATTCAGCATAGCGGCCTCTCGCCATCTCAACGTCTTGTCTTCTCTATTCATCTAGAGGGCGCAAGCCAGCAGAGGTCAGAAGTTATTTGGATGTTCATTCAGTGGATTTACATTTTTTTAATTATTATTATTCATCCATCAAAATATAGGTATATTAATATATAAAATCATTCTATTTCAAACCCAATATATTAAAGTAAATCTCTAAACATACAGTTGATCATTGAGAAATAAACCGTTACCATTTTATGTTTCCTCGCTCTTCAATACCACGTTTATCACCCTGCAATACTGCCCATGATGGTATAGGATTATCAGTACAATGACGACTCATTTACAATAATAGAAAAAATAAAACCACCCTAATGTCTGATATGTTTCAGTCACAAGCTAGGTACTAGTCTTCCTCTATGCGCTACTTAGGCATGTGCTTGTAAATTGTTGCACGGGTGTCTTTGTGAGTATCAATATGTTGATAGTCAACGATGCATGGATATCGGTTAATTAAGAGTTCGCTGGATTAAAATGTACCTGGAACGCCCACTCACTCGCCTATTCCTAGACTATTTCTAGGATCCGGGCTTTGATAAATGACCTAAAGAGAACGCTGTACTGAAAAACACTAACAAACCGTAAAATAGTTTTTAAGGGAGAATATCGTACATTCACCGTTAGCGCATGTCGTTCGGATCTACGGCTCAGCCTGCACGGTCTCTTCCGTGCTGTTCTAACTCAGATATGAAGATGACAGTAAGGAGCTCATCTTCTACAGCACGCCGACCACAGCAACCTGATTAGTTACATCAAGGTCACAGCAGGATGTATCCGAAGCTAGCAGGTAGCGGAACCAGTCAAAACGCGACCTTTGTAGCTAGCAAGAACTTTGTATTAAAAAAAGATTTTCAGTAAGTCAGTTCCATTTGATATAAAACATTGAATCTGAAATCAAACTTACAGGGGGTCAATTTGGATAAAGAGGTACAATTAAAGTATATATTCAGGTCCTTAAAACTTCAGATTCATACAGATTCAAACTTAGCATTAAGATTATTATTATGATCACTCTAATGTATAATTGTATAATTATTCTTTGTTACTATTTTGTTATTACAAAAAAATCTTCACACAAACTTCTAGAAGGCGGATACAATACCACCTGGCAAAAAAAAAAATCTACATTCCTAACAGCAATTATAAAAAACCTACTTACACGTTTTCAAGAGCTAACACACACGCAAGTCAGGAGCTTCCTTTCGCTTACTACTCGGTCCTTAAAAGACGAGAGAGTTCCATGAGCTGTCCTGGGGTCAGTCTGTGACCTGCTCCAGAGCAGTGGATTGATGCTATGCCTGAGCTTGGACTGGTCCTGGATCAGTAGCTGGCGGTGGTGCCTTGCTTGGGAGTCCCCCCTCCCCTCCACTACCCAGGAGAATCCGTCCCCTAGGTTGGATATATATCACACGTTGATCCTCGACTGTACCCGGGAAACCATCTGACCTCACACACCTGTCTGGACACCAGCTTGATTAGTTATGACTGAGGCTGTTACTCTAGATGCTCACCTGTATGAGACCCAGTCCTCCCCTGGCTGAGAGGAGGAAGTGTTCACCTGGCTGAGTGTCTGTGTCTGGATGTCAACATGCAGTACCGGATGGGACACACGGCTTTGTTGCAGAAGGTAGTTTGTGTGGACTGTGTTATGTAACTGTAGCCGGTGTGAATCGGTGAAACTCACTCCTCAGGTATGTAATGGGCCACCCGCGTCAACGAATAGCTAGCTTTTCTTTGGCGTAGCTGGTAGTGGTTGCGCTTGGCATGTCAGAGGTGGTGAGTTCGACTCCTGGTCGGTGCGGCCAGATACCTCTGATGGTGTTTGCTAGCAAAACCACGTCCGTTACATACCCGTCACATTGGTGCCGTGACCCGGATCTCGCTAGGTTAGCCTTAGCTAGCCGCCGGAGTGAGTTTCAGAGGGGTGAATGTAGCCGGTGTGAATCGGTGAAACTCACTCCTCAGGTATGTAATGGGCCACCCGCGTCAACGAATAGCTAGCTTTTCTTTGGCGTAGCTGGTAGTGGTTGCGCTTGGCATGTCAGAGGTGGTGAGTTCGACTCCTGGTCGGTGCGGCCAGATACCTCTGATGGTGTTTGCTAGCAAAACCACGTCCGTTACATACCCGTCACATAACTTCCTGGACAGTTAACGGTTATATGAACCGTGAGGGCTTTAAAAGGGTCAGAAGATCGAACGTTTGTTTTTAATGGGACAACAAAAGTTGCCGTGGCGACAAAACGTGCCGTCATCGGTTACCGTGACGATGTCGGGCTCAGCCGTGGACAGGAAGCGCGGAGGAGCCGACAGGAAGTGAACAACGCTAGCTCTGCTGCCAGGACACAGTAAGGAGGTTTTCCAGGGAGAGCTCTAGATCACTCTCTGGAATCTGCTCCTTCCGGAACATTCTACAATCCTATAGAATAATAACCAACAGATGAAAACACACATCTAATGATCTAATCAAGACTTTTCAAGTCCGCCTTCGAATACAACCCAGTGTCTGTGCTGTGACAGACACAGGCCTGCACTTCCAACGAGGAGAGGAAGTGGGATTCACATGTGATCAGACACACAAGGCATCCAGAGAAGAACAGTGCATTGTGGGGAACCTTTGTGGAACACCTGGTTTTGGAAGCTTGCAGGAGGGGGGGGGGGGGGGGGGGGGGGTCTTTTTCTATGGTTACACACTCACAGCTGGAGTACACCCTCACCAAGCAGGCTGTGCAGAGACACTATCCTTCAGCTGGATAGGAAACGAGGAGGATGTACAGTGTGTGTGTGTAAGGGAGGATGTCATGTGTGTGTGTGTGACATGGTACACAGTCCCATGCACAAGGAAATCCGCACAAACTGTAAGATGGTCCAGAGGCATCAATCTTCCTCCGAGAGAGGGGGCTGGGGGGCTGGAGGAGGGGGCAGGGGGTCTACGGACGACTCTGACAGCTGATGTGTAGTTAGAAGATCACTGGACACATACTCCAGTCCTGCTTGTCCTTGGACTCCCAGTAGCCTCCCTTATACACAAAGTTTGTCTCCCCTGTGATGGAGTCCCTCCTCTTGTGGAACCAGTGTGGCTGGTAACCCTCGTACTCTTTCCCTGGGGGACGGAAACAGGCGTTACACACACACACACACACACACACACAGCAGAAGCAGGGAACACAGCACACTCACTCCCAGCACTCTTCAAACCGACGAGCACTGGATGCTTTATAACAGAAGCAGCATTATACCAATAAATACTGGTTTATTGGTTGATATTGATATTCAGGCAGTCTGTTAATCTGCATCTACATTTCTATATTGATATAGATGTATAGATATAAATAATAGGGCCAATTCTGAATTAATTGCAGCAGGAAACAAATCAAATGGTATTTGTTTCCTGGGTGGGAGTGGATGGGAGGGGCCTAGCATGCATTGCCGACAGAGGCACACCACTCTGGGGGTCAGGGAGGATGGGGGACAGGGGGACGGGATGCACTTCTGGGGGGCGCGAGGCCCCCCCACTCACCAGAATCATAATCACACTCTGATCACCATTAGAGGGAGGAAGAGAAACACACGTCATGGGTATATCAGCATTACACACGCACAGCCACGCACACGAGGATGAGAGGAGCTTCCAGAACTCTCTCTGTACACTGGGGCTCCGGGCACAAGCATTCACACAGAGGACAGGGGAACTGCTCAAATCATTCACAGTAATGTGACTAAAGACGAGATGCTCGGTAAATCCTTTCTCCATCCCTGACTCCCTCTCTCTCTCACTCTCTCTCTCACCCCGCTCACTGTCTCATCACATCTCCTCTTTTTCCGGTCCTCCTTTCTCTCTCTCTCAGTTTCACTAGCTTTTTTTCCTCCCCTCCCGTTCAACCTCCAAGTACTTTCCTGTCATCCTTCCCCTCTCTCTCCTTTTCTCTCCTCTCTTCTTGTACCTCTCTCTCCCCTTCTCTCCGTCCCTCCTTCCCCTCTTCCCTCTCTCACCATCGTCCAGAGCGTCGGAGGCCTCGGCCTCCCTCCTCCTCCTCACAGCCCGCTGCCTCTCCTCCAGCCTCTGTTTCTCGGCGTTGGCCTCGTCCCAGCGCCCAGCCTCCATCAGCCTCTGGTCTGGCCTCAGCCGGCTGTCCGTCAGCCCCACCCCTTCCTCCGGCTCGTTCAGGGTGAGGGCCAGCGCCGAGAAGTGGTACATGTTCTCAGCGTTGTCCCTGAATACGGGGGGAGGGGAGGGAGCCGGGGGGAGGGGAGAGAGAGTGGAGGGAGATGGTAGGGGGGGTAATGTAAGACAGGGTGCTTTGGTGTAAGACAGGGTGCTGAAGTGTAAGACAGGGTGCTGTGGTGTAAGACAGGGTGCTGTGGGGTCTTACGGTAGGGGGTACTTCTTCCACAGCAGCTTGGGGGCGAGGGTCTGGTACACTGTCTTCTGCTTGCCCTCCGCCCCGGTGCCCCCCCGGGAGCTCTGCACCACCCGGGCACTCTCCATCTTGTCGTCCCACGTCCCAGACAGCACGTACTGGGCCTGGCCACCGCCGTCCAACACCACCCCCGTCACCTGGGCAACGGCACGCCGAGAGAGGAGGGAGACGAGGGGGAGAGACGAGGGAGAGAGAGGAGGGTTATTTCTGGCATGAGAACGATAAGAGTCTAACTGAGGTGATGGTGGGTGCAGATTGTGATGTCCAGAAACCACCAGCAGGGGGCGACCAGACCTCGTCTGACTGCTGGGTGAGGTAGGAGACGTAGAGGTCGTGTTTCGGGGAGGGCTGAGATAGGCTGAGGGAGGGGGAGGAGGTGGGGAAGAGGAGGAGGGGATGGGAGGAAGGGGAAGTGTTACCTTGCGTGGGACTTCCCTAGAGAAGTAGCTGTAGGGGGAGAACTTGAGCTGACAAGTCTCCTTGGTCCTGTGGTTGACGATCTCAATATCCCCGGACTGTTCCGGAAAATACAAGAGAGCGAGAGAGCGAGAGAGAGAGAGAGAGAGAGAGAGAGAGAGAGAGAAAGAGAGAGAGAGAGACACCAGAATGAGGAGATTGGGTACAGGGGGAGAGAGAGGGTAAGAGGGGGGTTAGAAAGACAAGAGAAGGTAAAGGAAATCTAAAGTAATCCATGCCAATGGCAGGTAGACAGGCTGTAACTGGGTCATCTCTAAGACAGGAGGCTGATGATAAGGGGGATTCATTATAGATCAATCTCTGGGGAGCACTGCTGCTTTATGAGTCTCTGTTCTGGGCTGAAACACAGCTAGCTGAGCACACACACACACACACACTGGTAAACACACTGCTAGTATGGGGAGGGGATTGGGAGGGGTTAGGGGAGGAGGAAAGATGGGGAGCGGAGGAAGGGAGGAGGGGAGGGGAAAAGGAGGAGGGGAGATGGGGAGGAGGAGAGGGGGGAGATGGTGAGGAGCGGAGGAAGGGAGGAGGGGAGATGGACAGACCTGGTCTATCCACAGCTTGCCCACGATGATGTTGTGCACTGTGGAGGTGACCTTCCTCCACACGTAGTGGTTCCCACTGGAGTGGAACTGCAGGTGGATCGCTCCTGGACGGCGCGCCGGAGGGGACAAACACAACCGAGGATTTAGATGTGAGGCATGAGATGTATGTCTGTTGGGGTGTGTCCTGTGAGTGTGTTTATGTGTCTCACCCAGAGGCATTATGGAGAGGTATTTTCCGCGGAACTTGCTGGCGATGGTGATTTCCTGCCACAGGGTCCAGCCACGCAGGGAAATCACATGATGAGCTGCAGCTGGAGGGTGATGGCTTACCTGGGGTGTGTGTGTGTGTGTGTGTGTGTGTAGGAGGTAAGGGTTACAGGGTTACACCCACTGTTGGACTGTTCCACAAGGCCATAAAGCAGACGTAGGCGTGTGTGTGTCTACGTGTGTGTACCTGCTCACACAGCGAGCGGTAGCCGTGGTCCTCCAGGCGGTCCAGCTCGTAGGTCTCCCCCAGCAGGGGGTTGAAGGGCTTGGCCGTGCGGTGCAGCGTGGTGGAGTAGGACGACACAGAGAAGGCAGCCACCAGACACAGCTGCTCCAGGCTGTCGCAGCCAGCCGCCCTGTCCAGCAGCTCGTGGTACTCCAGGTCCTCGGACAGGCGCTGGAGCATGGAGAGGGGCTCGTTGAAGTTGACCTGCAAGGACACACACACACACAGAGAGAGACACACACACAGAGAGACACACACACACAGAGAGACACACACACACAGAGAGACACACACACACAGAGAGACACACACACACAGAGAGACACACACAGAGAGACACACACACACAGAGAGACACACACACACAGAGAGACACACACAGAGAGACACACACACACAGAGAGACACACACACACAGAGAGACACACACACACAGAGAGACACACACACACAGAGAGACACACACAGAGAGACACACACACACAGAGAGACACACACACACAGAGAGACACACACACACAGAGAGACACACACACACAGAGAGACACTCACACACAGAGAGACACACACAGAGAGACACACACACACAGAGAGACACACACACACAGAGAGACACACACACACACACACAGAGAGACACACACACACAGAGAGACACACACACAGAGAGACACACACACACAGAGACACACACACATAGAGACACACACACATAGAGACACACACACAGAGAGACACACACGCACAGAGACACACACACATAGAGACACACACACAGAGAGACACACACACACAGAGACACACACACATAGAGACACACACACATAGAGACACACACACAGAGAGACACACACACAGAGAGACACACACATGTGCAGATGGTCAGAGGCTGTGTTTCTGTTTTGGCTCACACACACACACACACACACTCACAGGCATGGGGATCTTGGACAGCTCCTTGCCAATGCAGTTCTTCATGATGCTCCAAAGGTTGAGTGAGTAGTTGGGCTTGTCTGGGATGTGGCTCCGCCTCTTCTTGCCAGGTTGCAGTTCCTTCCCTGATAGGCTGTTGCAGCTCGGCGACACCTGACAGACCCAGAGACACCGCTGAACTCAGGCTGTGATTGGACCACGGATCGGATGAGTCTAGACTTCCTGGACAAACTGTGACAGGAACTCGATGAGTCACAGTGAGGGGGCAGAGAGGGAGAGAGAGAGTGAGAGAGAAAGAGAGAGAGGAGAGGGAAGAGACAGGAGGAAGAAGAAGAGAGGGTGGGAGGGAAAGAGAGAGAGGGAACAGGAGAGGAGGAGATGGAGGATGGAACAGATGTCTGACTGGTAATTAAGATCCAGAAGAATGACAGCGAGAGACAGCAGCTGTGCGTCTCCAGCACTGCCCGGGGAACAAGGACGGCAGGCATATGTGTGTGTGTGTCTGTGTGTGTGTGTCTGTGTGTATGTGTGTGTGTCTGTGTGCGTGTGAGAACACTCCAGGCTGACATCCGTGGGATCCTTCTGACAGGATGTCTGCTCGACACGGCAGCTGAAGTGGGAGGTCAACTGAAGGAGTCTACAAGCTCCACCCTGGAAGAACTACAAACATGGCGTACGGTCCGAGCCCCACTTACATGGCCGTCCTGGTTCCAATTGTGTCCTCCACCGGCTCCACTCTGGCTGGTCTGCGAACGCCTGAAACACACAGCACCGTTCTCAAATACACACAAACACCATAGCTCCATCATACTCGTCACGACATCTGTGTGTGTGTTTGTGTGTGTGTGTGTGTGTACAGAGCGAGGGAGCTCATGTGTTCCCTGCTGCAGGGGTCTGATGTTTCTGGGGGAAGGTGTGAGTCACAGAGTGAGAGATACAGCAGCTGCTGGGTAAACAAGCAAACAAGCCTGGCTAACACCAACACCTACCTCCTCTGTCATTAACCTGGAGGACAACATGAGAACTCCCACCAGGACCCACCCGCATTCAGGGGGATGAAACCTGCTAGAAGCTCATTCTCATGTTGCTAGGGGGAGGAGGAGGGGGAAGGAGGGAGGCAGTGGGTCTTTGGGCTCTGATTGGCTGACCTGCGCTGCGCACTGTCGCTAGCGGTTACGGTGATGAAAGCGGGGGAGTCCTCCATGGCGTCGAAGAACTCCGTATCCTCATCTTCATCACTCGCCTCGCCTTCCTGCAGCCTGTCACCCCCTCCTGGACACACACACACACACACACATATGAGGAGAGGTGGAGAGACAGGGAGGAGAGGTGAAGAGACAGGGAGAAGAGGGAGAGAGACAGGGAGGAGAAGTGGAGAGACAGGGAGGAGAGGGAGAGAGACAGGGAGGAGAGGTGGAGAGAGACAGGGAGGAGAGGGAGAGAGACAGGGAGGAGAGGTGGAGAGAGACAGGGAGGAGAGGGAGAGAGACAGGGAGGAGAGGTGGAGAGACAGGGAGAGAGACAGAGAGACAGGGAGGAGAGGTGGAGAGACACAGAGGAGAGGTGGAGAGACAGGGAGAGAGACAGGGAGGGAGGGGGGAGGGCAGCCAGACTCACCCTGGTCTGGGGCGGGAGCGCTGGCTGTGCTGGCTGTGGGCGGGGCTTCTCTCCAGGCTCTCTCCAGGCTGTTGTGTTGCTTGGCTAGCTGCTCGATGGTCTCTTCCAGACGGCTCCTCTGCTCGCGCTCATACTGGAGCGCACGCTGCCATCTGACGCTGTGGGTCTCTGCTAGGTCCAGGAAGTCCCGACACGCCTGGCGGAAGACACACACACACGTGTGTACAGCGGGACGAGGCGTGAGCGAGGGAACACACACACACACGTGTGTACAGCGGGACGAGGCGTGAGCGAGGGAACACACACACACGTGTGTACAGCGGGACGAGGCGTGAGCGAGGGAACACACACACACGTGTGTACAGCGGGACGAGGCGTGAGCGAGGGAACACACACACACACACACACGCCCGTGAGCGGGCCACAGAGCCGTGATGTAAGCAGGAGCACGGTGTCATCTCTCTCACACGGCTGAAAACATCAACAACACAACCCTGCAACGCTGGCAATGACAAAGTCTCCGTCACACACACACACATTCCTAGCCAATAAAGCTACTCACAGTCCCTCTACACCAGCCATCTCACATGACAGTAAATCCCAGTGTGGCACAGCAGAAGGCCGCTCTCTTACCTTCAGCGGTCCAGTATGAAGTGTGTCCTCAAGACTGGGAGTTCAGACTCACGTTTAAATCAGCGTGAGTCAGAGGGGCTCGCTTCCTCTAAAGCCCAGTGAAACTTCAGCTTGAAAAACACAAAACTTCCACTTTTTCTCCCTTTTCTGCTGAGCTGTTACTATGGAGACAGACGACTTGTGACTTCCTGTGACGGAGTGTCACGTCTGACCCGGGGATAGAGGGAACCGTGGTGGCGGAGGTAGAGCGAGCGCTTCGACATACAGACCATCTCCTGGGTCAACAGCTGCTGGTGTCAAGTGTGATGTGCTGGTGTGCTTTAGCGCAGGGTCACGCCTGAGCGAGGGGGGCATTCCTACCAGGGGCTCACGAGCATGCAGGGTACACTTACTGTTCACTTGTGTTGTTGCACACACACACACACACACACAAACACACGCACGCACGCACGCACTCTTTCTCCAGGTCCACTGGTTTCAGCAGAACCATTCACAAAAGCAGCCTTACTACAGGGAATCTTAAAATCCCCCCTCCTCCTCCTCCTCCTCCTCCGTCCTCACTCCACCTCTCCTGCAGCCTGATGCGATGGTGTTTTAATGAGACGGGCCTTCCTCAAGGACCCGCTTTATTGCCTGTCCAGTAAGCTCTCTTTTCCTCCCCCAATTAATCAACACAGGAAAGGACTGGATTGCAAAAACGGAGCAAGTCATGCTTTTAAGGAACAAGAGTACAATCAGTTGTAAAAGTGCAGACTAATCGTCCCTGTTCCCAGCCACAAAGTCTTCCATAAAGTGTGAGTGAAACGGGACTGCAGCTACCGAGGAAGTTCTGTTTGTACCACACAGTCATCACCCACCACTGGAGGAGTTCCCAGCATGCCCTCTGAGGAGAGGGGGAAGAGTTCCCAGCATGCCCTCTGAGGAGAGGTGGAAGAGTTCCCAGCATGCCCTCTGAGGAGAGGTGGAAGAGTTCCCAGCATGCCCTCTGAGGAGAGGTGGAAGAGTTCCCAGCATGCCCTCTGAGGAGAGGTGGAAGAGTTCCCAGCATGCCCTCTGAGGAGAGGTGGAAGAGTTCCCAGCATGCCCTCTGAGGAGAGGGGGAAGAGTTCCCAGCATGCCCTCTGAGGAGAGGTGGAAGAGTTCCCAGCATGCCCTCTGAGGAGAGGGGGAAGAGTTCCCAGCATGCCCTCTGAGGAGAGGTGGAAGAGCACACAGACCCACATGTCACCGTCCACCGGAACGCTCCTCGTCCCCCAACACCACCCCGTCCTCATCTCTGAAGAACCACCCCCCCCCCCCGATCCCTCTCCCCCTCTTGCCCCCAATCACCACCACCACCACCATCTCTCCACCCTGTCAACCCCCCCCCTCCCCCCTCCACTCACATTGATCATAGCATTGGAGGTGATGCGGAAGAGGGTGGCTCTCTCGTTGACGGCCTTCACCTTCTCCCCCCGTCCGGAGGCACCCGCAGCCCCTCGAGCTCGCTGAGCGAGCGCTGCAGCGCCGCGCCGTGCTTGGCGATCAGGTCGTTGCACGTGCTCAGATCGTCCAGCTTGCTGAGCAGCGTCTTCAGGGTCCCGTAGATGTCGCTCCGCTCTGACTGCGACGTGGGCTCCTCCTCCCCAGAGTCATCTGCAAGGGGGGGGGGGGGGGGGGGACAGGGATGAAGAGGAGAGAAGTGTTACTCAGGCAGAGAGACATGGAGGGAGGGAGAGAGAGAGAGAAACAGAGACACAGAGGGAGAGTGAGGAGTGAGGTAAAGAAAGAAAGAGAGAGAGAGAGAGGTAAAGAAAGAGAGAGAGAGAGGTAAAGAAAGAGAGAGAGAGAGAGAGAGAGAGAGAGAGAGAGAGAGAGAGAGAGAGAGGTAAAGACAGAGGTAAAGACAGAGAGAGGTAAGCGATGACTGTGAGGGATCTCCTGAATGTTAGCGAGACACGTGCCTAGCAGGAGCTTCCGGCCTCGTTCATCTCACCTCCATCGATTCCTCTGAAGGTGAAGCCTGCGTTCCTTAGTTACCGTGGCGATCAATAACCTTAACATTCCATGACCCCCTGACAAACACAGCCCCTCCCCCGTTCACTGGAAACTCACTTCAGAGGAGAGCGAGCTGGGAGACGACCTCGACACACATGCAAGAAGCTATGTGCTAAGCCCTGCACCACGGGAAACATCATCAAGATGTTCACACACACACACACACACGCCGACATGAGTGAACACCCAGGCACACAGGCAATCAGCCACTGAGTGGATGTAAACACAGTGACACCATAAAAACACACAATATTGTAATTACTTCACTGATTAGCCTAAATGTGTTTTAATAAGCACTCTGCTCTGCGGCTAGATTTTACAGCCTGATTCTTCTCACACACACACACACACACACACACACACACACACACACACACACACACACACACACACACACACACACACACACACACACACACACACACACACACACTAAATGGTTCCTCTCTGGAGAAGATGCAGGCAAAACTCTACAGAAGCAGAAGAAACGCGTTTGAGCCGAGTCAGTGAGTTCAGCCCGGACTTCCATGAGAGTCCTTCTGCTGTGACGAGGATAGAGGCTACTCAGGGTCACACGGAACTCACCAGAACACTGTGTCAGCGTCTGAACACACACACACACACACGTGCTCTGGGACAGAAATACACCACAGGTCATAGCTCAGAAACTGATCCAGCCTCACTCAGGGCTAACCCCTGGAGATGTCAAGGGTTCTCCAGCTCACTGACCTCCATGTTCAAGATCATGCCGAGTGTGAACTAGACGCACAGCAACTTCACCCATCAACAAACTGGACCCGAGTCAACACACATATCTACAGCACACACGACTGAGGAAAGAAAACGATACACAAGCTGTAGGGTAAAGGGCACAGTGTGTGTGTTTTCTAACCCTCACACAGGAACAATCTGAGGCACTTCACTGGGCCAAAAGGGAACACATGTGACATACGTAGTGAAGTGAGTTAAGACATCAACAACCCAAACACTGGCCCTCCTGTTCCCAGGGCCGTGGGGCTGGGGGGGGAGGGGTCAGAGTTATACTGTATACACAGAGCTATGAGAGTACACAGTTATCACAGATATACTGTAGAGTTATCCTGTACACTGCAGTTATCACAGCTATACTGTAGTTATCCTGTACACTGCAGTTATCACAGATATACTGTAGAGTTATCCTGTACACTGCAGTTATCACAGCTATACTGTAGTTATCCTGTACACTGCAGTTATCACAGATATACTGTAGAGTTATCCTGTACACTGCAGTTATCACAGCTATACTGTAGTTATCCTGTACACTGCAGTTATCACAGATATACTGTAGAGTTATCCTGTACACTGCAGTTATCACAGCTATACTGTAGTTATCCTGTACACTGCAGTTATCACAGATATACTGTAGAGTTATCCTGTACACTGCAGTTATCACAGCTATACTGTAGAGTTATCCTGTACACTGCAGTTATCACAGCTATACTGTAGTTATCCTATACACTGCAGTTATCACAGCTATACTGTAGTTATCCTGTACACTGCAGTTATCACAGCTATACTGTAGTTATCCTATACACTGCAGTTATCACAGCTATACTGTAGTTATCCTATACACTGCAGTTATCACAGCTATACTGTAGAGTTATCCTGTACACTGCAGTTATCACAGCTATACTGTAGTTATCCTATACACTGCAGTTATCACAGCTATACTGTAGTTATCCTATACACTGCAGTTATCACAGCTATACTGTAGTTATCCTATACACTGCAGTTATCACAGCTATACTGTAGTTATCCTATACACTGCAGTTATCACAGCTATACTGTAGTTATCCTGTACACAGCAGAGTAATCACAGTCTATCAACATTAAATCGAGCATATTTGGCGTCAAACTTTTGTTGAACATCTTTGGTTGCTCGACATAGGAACAGGAAGGCTAGCGAAATTCCACAGATTTTCAGTCTGAATAACCACAGACAATTTGAAAAGAATCAGTGTATTACATTTGGGCCTGGTTATCACAGCTATACTGTAGAGTAATCCTGTACACTGCAGAGTGATCACAGCTATACTGTAGTTATCCTGTACACTGCATTATCAAAGCTATCACAGTTATCCTGTACACAGCAGAGCTAGCTAGCCCAGTCAGATAACTGTAACCTCCAACCAACATGGTCACACACAACCTGTTCCAGGCTCCTGTCACAAGCACAGGAGGTCTGGGAGATGAAATGGCCCCAACATCAACTTGAAGAGGACACCGTTAACGTACAGTCGCCCTCGTTGGCGCCATCTTTGTTTGTGAGCAGAGAATACGCCTCAGTGCGGTCACAAGGACCCCAGGGTCAGTCTGCTGGCTGCTGTCTGGTACCGCTAGCTGATTCGTCACACTGACCCACCAATCAGCCGATCAGATCTTCCACAGCCGAAGGAAACGGCGATTGGCTGTGGTGACAAGAGCGCGGGACAGCAGAGGAATTAAATGATGCTCAAGAGACAGTCGACATTCAGCCCTCTCTGCTGTGGGACACACACACACACAGACACGCACGCACACACACACACACACAGAGAGCAAAGCCTCTGATCACTCACCAAACAGCTCGTCATTAAATATTAAAATGGTGGCAAGTCTTCTGATTAGAAAGGGAAGATAAACCTGAAGGAAGAGAGAAGGAAGGAAGGAGTGAGGAAGCAAAGGAGGACAAGAGTGAGGAAGGAAGGAGTGAGGAAGCGAGGGAAGAAAGGAGTGAGGAAGCGAAGGAGGACAAGAGTGAGGAAGGAAGGAGTGAGGAAGCGAGGGAAGAAAGGAGTGAGGAAGCAAAGTAGGACAAGAGTGAGGAAGAAAGGAGTGAGGAAGCAAAGGAGGACAAGAGTGAGGAAGGAAGGAGTGAGGAAGCGAGGGAAGAAAGGAGTAAGGAAGCGAAGGAGGACAAGAGTGAGGAAGGGAAGAAAGAAGGAGGGAGGAAAGGTGAAGAGATCCTGAAGGAGGATGGAGGAGGTTTCTCTCACCCCCCAGTCTGCAGCTCTGCCCCTCCATGTCCCCTCAGCCTGAGACAGCAGACCTAGCTACACACTGGTCGTATCCGGAAGATGAGAGCAGAGACACAAGACTAGCCCAGCCCAGCCCGGTCAGAGATCGAATACAGACATGAGCAGTGGATGATCTTCCCCCATGACTAGCTCACACACTGGGAGATGAATCAGGCCAGAACTGGTGTCTCTAACTGC
>NC_140388.1:11785000-11885000 GCF_054491055.1 Hypomesus nipponensis
ACAGTCTTTGTCAGAGACTTCACATATCCTCTTGAGTTTCTCACCGAGATGCTGTGATTAAGGCCAACTAAGTTACAGCACAGATCGTTGTTCCCCAGGCTGAATGTATGCCTGTGTACCAAAGCCATCTGAGCCTTCTCTGGGGGGAAGGAGAGAGGGAGTTAGAGAGGGAGGGATGGAGGGGGCGTCTAATCAGCTGCAGATGACAACTGATCCAAATAAGCCACGAGACAGCAATCCAATTAGGACAGAAGAACCGGAGTGTGCCGGAATACCAAACCTCCTCCATGTTCTCCCGGGCATCCGGTTCCAGCCTTGCTGGCTCCTGGGAAACAAGCCTTCCTTCCAGGGACCTTCAATAACGACCAAGTCCTTTACTCCATAACAAGAGCTGAACTGTGAGAGTGTGTTTGTGTGTGAGAGAGAGAGAGAGAGCGAGAGGGTGAGAGAGAGCGAGAGAGAAAGAGCGAGAGACAGAGCGAGAGGGTGAGAGAGAGCGAGAGAGAAAGAGCGAGAGAGCGAGAGAGGGAGAGTGTGTGTGCGAGTGTGAAAGTGAGAGATAGAGTGTGTCTGAGTGAATCTGTGTGTCTTTGGCTGGGACACAAAACCAACAGAACAATGGATTTGTCTTCCTTGCAATGTGTAGATCCTCTGGACACAGCACAGACAACACACCCCCATCCCAACACACACACACGACAGCGCCATTGTTCTGCAGATGGCTTGTGCCCTGATTAACACGCTGCATGGCAGGGCTATAAAACACAGACAGGTTGTGCTATTGAGTTTAGTCTGATATACGACACTCACACACACATACTCACACACGCATACTTAGATAACGGCCCTTTCTTGAACGCACTTGAGTGTAAAATGTAGCAAGGACAGAGAGAGAGAGAGAGAGAGAGAGAGAGAGAGAGAGAGAGACAGAGAGAGAGAGAGAGAGAGAGAGAGAGAGAGAGAGAGAGAGAGAGAGAGAGAGAGAGAGAGAGAGAGAGAGAGAGAGAGAGAGAGAGAGAGAGAGAGAGAGAGAGAGAGAGAGAGAGAGAGAGAGAGAGAGAGAGAGAGAGAGAGAGAGAGAGAGAGAGAGAGAGAGAGAGAGAGAGAGAGAGAGAGAGAGAGAGAGAGAGAGAGAGAGAGCGAGAGAGAGAGAGAGAGAGAGAGAGAGAGAGAGAGCGAGCGAGCGAGCGAGCGTCTCTGGTGCGGGTGAGTACGACTCCAGCCCTGCGCCAGCACGATAAGGGAGGGGGTAACATGTCGTCCTAACAGGGTGTATTTAAAGAGCATTCAACACACTTCAGCCAAATATGTGGGAGACGCTCCACCCTGGGTCCAACCTGAGTGAGACACAAAGTGTGACAGAGGGCTTCATACAGGATAGAGCAGACCATCACAGAGACACAGACAGGAACATGGGATCAAAGAAAGAGAGTGAGAGAGGGAGGGAGGAGAGGGAGGGAGAGAGTGAGAGGGAGGGAGGAGAGAGAAAGAGTGAGAGAGAGAGAGAGAGAGAGAGAGAGAGAGAGAGGAGGTATAAAGAGAGCGAGACAGAGAAAGAGGGGAGGGAGAGAGGGAGGTTGGAGGCTCCTGGAGGAACAGCAGGAGGTGGAGGTCTGGCTCCTTGGGGGGTGGGGGGGGTCCAGAGAAACTCTACATCTCACCCCCCCCCCCTCCCCCCCTCCCCCCCTCCCCACCTGGGACTACATACCAACAGAGACACCAGAAGAAGAAACAGAGAGACGAGAGAAAGAAAGGAGAGGAGGAGAGAGGAAACAGACAGAGAAAGAAACAGAGAGCAACTGTCTCAAGAGAACAAGTGTTTTGCCAGAGAAGTAGCATTCCAGCCCCCACTACCCACCCAGGCATGTGTGTGTCGCTATCCCAGCTATCCCAGCTCTCCAGCCCAGTGGAACACAGTGCACAGTGACCAGGGAGTGGGAGAGAAGGAGGAAGACTTCACCTTCCTCAGCTCAACAACAACAACAGCAGCGACAGCAACCTATTAATCCCACCGCACGCTCATCACACCCTCGCCAACCTGAGTCTCACAACACCCTCATTAGGAGGAGAGCTTCTACACGCCATCTGTTACAATCAGGATCCACTTCTTTAATTAGCAGGACGGTCTGAAGGTGTGTCTGACACCTGGGGTACACAGGGACACTGTTTCACCAACTGATCAAAACAAGGAGGTTTTCACTCAGCAGACGATGTTATCCAAAACCATGTACAGAGGGGGGATTTGAACCAGCAATCTCTTGACCGACAGTCAAATGCTTTAACCACTGATCTGTACCTACCCCTTCCCAGAGAGCCAGGCAGGTGATTGCCAGAGCTAAACAGACAGACGTGACAGAGGTCAGTTGGATCATCTTAACTGGACAACTGAGCTTCTATTAAGACCATGCAGTCCAACCCAGGCTAAACCATGCAGTCCAACCCAGGCTAAACCATGCAGTCCAACCCAGGCTAAACTTTGCTGTCCAACCCAGGCTAAACCATGCAGTCCAACCCAGGCTAAACCATGCTGTCCAACCCAGGCTAAACCATGCTGTCCAACCCAGGCTAAACCATGCTGTCTAACCCAGGCTAAACCATGCTGTCCAACCCAGGCTAAACCATGCTGTCTAACCCAGGCTAACAAACAGCTCGAGACCGAAACATAGACCATTTAGGACAGAACACCAAACTATCCAATCAAGGGCTACAGTACGCACTCTAACACACACCCACACACACGCACAGCGACCCAGCCCATCCCTCTTGAGACAATTGCTCCGTACTCACAGCGAGGTGACTGCTACTATCCCAGCATTCCTCCGTCCCAGCGCGGTGCCTGAGAGCAGCTGTGAAGCAGCAGGAGGACACAGACACAGACACAACACCACAGACACGGGCTCGCTCCACTCAGGACCCTGCTGAACGCAAACCCTGCTGAACGCACAGCACAGGAGCAGGCTGACTGGGAACGAGAGGAGCTGGAGAGAGGGAGAGGGAGAGAGAGGGAGCGGGAGAGAGGGAGCGGGAGAGAGAGGGAGCGGGAGAGGGAGGGGGAGGGAGGGGGAGAGAGAGGGAGCGGGAGAGGGAGGGGGAGAGTGGGGGGGGGGCGGACGAGCGTGCAAGAGGACCAAGTGAGGGAGGGAGAGAGAGAAGCAGGCGTGAATGGGGGAAAGGAGAGAAGGATGTGGAGGAGAGGGAGGGAGGGAGTACTAGGGAAGCACACCCCAGCAGGCATTATTAATCAATCCCCCACAACATGGATCAGTTTGGCTGTGTTTCAGCACCATGGATAGAGGATGATGACCTGCAGCCAGCCAATCCTGAGCTGGGCTGGGCAGAGGGCGATGACAGAGAGAGGAGAGGGGAGAGGGGAGGAGACACACAGCCAGAGGTCACAACCTCATCAAGGCTGTGTTCTCACTTCCTGTTCTCCAGGAAGTGCTTTACCTTCTAGGTCGACAGCGAGTTCAACCGAACATCTTCTCTATCTGCTCGCTCGCGAGGGCTTCTCGTTGGACAACATGCGTTTGTGCGGAACAATCTAGAAGGTATGTAGCCACTCCAGGGAGAGGGGCGGTTAAAGACACACTGCCCCCTGCTGGGCGCTTGACTGAATGGAAGGAAACGAGGTGTGAGGAGTTGGCAGGAGGGACCAGCTCTGTCACGCTGCCCTCTGGTGGTCAGGATGAAGAACAACACCCAGCTAGGCTTCTCAGAAGTGTTGACGGAAACGTCCGCTATGCCAAAGAGGCCGTCGTGAACGAGGGGTCTGTCAGATGTAGCCCGGCAGTGCGGATGTTAACACCTGTGTTTACTCACAGCCCTCACATCCTGGACAAACACATTTGCACGAAGAACGACGGGCTAATCTTGAGTAAACACAGACGACAGCTAAGCCAACACCACACACACAAAAGCCAAAACACCACACACACCTATCGACTGTAACACCACACACACACCTGTCGATCGTAACACCACACACACCTGTCGATCGTAACACCACACACACACCTGTCGATCGTAACACCCCACACACCATCCCCCCAAAAAACACCGCTAACCACGAACCCGCGATAAAAAAAACGAAACACCAAACGGCATGCCCGCTCCCGCTGTCACCTGACTGCTCGTTCATCATGCGTATGGCCCTGGCCTTGGCCAGCTCCAGGGCGGTGACCCAGCGCTGCCTCTCCACCTCCGTGCCAGCCTTCAGGTGGTAGGTACGGCCTCCGCTGCTCAGCACAATGTTGCAGGCATCCTCCGTGTCGATGTGGGCCGTGGCCAAGTTGATGGTGCCGCGACACGTGTGGGCCATCTCTGCCTGCGTCCTGGAGGAACACACACAGGACATAGGACACACACAGGACACAGGACACACACAGGACACACACAGGACAGAGGACACACACAGGACACAGGACACACACAGGACACACACAGAAACACAGATAGACTTGTTATAACGGAGGCAGAAATTCCATCAATCCAGTGTTCTTGGTGCAGGGTTAGTTACTGTCTGTCCGTGAAGCCAGGATAATGTACCAACACTGGCTTCGGAGACTTCAGGAGCACACATGGGGGGCGTGTCTGGGGTCAGGCAGAGCCCGGGTCAGGGGCTGGGAGGGGGAGGAGAAGGGGGGAGGGCTAGCAGACGCAAAGAGGGGAGGGCTGGGGACAGACTGCAGCCATGCAACAGCGAGGGTTATAGACATGTCTTAGTGGCGCTCAGGGGTGGCTACAGCTCAGTGGTTAGAGCATTTAACAGCAGACCAAGAGGTCCTAGGTTCGAGTCCCGCCCCGCCTGTTGTTCTGGATAAAAGCGTGTTCTGAGCCAACAAGTTGTTGTTGTTTCTCGGTGGCGTTGGCCCCTCAGGGGTCACGTGGGTGTGTCTAATCTCACCAAGCGCACACTGCCATATGACAACATCTGGATAAACACACACACACAGGGCGAGCTCAAGTGTGTGTGTTTAGCGTATGGCTGGCCAGGTTGTTCTGAGCGAGTGGACGGTCCTCTCTCGCTGCTCTCAGAGCCCAGGACACCAGAGCCTGGTGGTGGGATGCTGGATAATGAGGTCTTTGTGTGGCTCCCTGCCCCGCGGCCAACAAGGAACCACAGAGAGGACAAAGAAGAAACACACAGAGAGAGAGAGAGAGAGACAGGGAGAGACAGGGAGAGAGAGAGAGAGAGAGAGAGAGAGAGAGAGAGAGAGAGAGAGAGAGAGAGAGAGAGAGAGAGAGAGAGAGAGAGAGAGAGAGAGAGAGAGAGAGAGAGAGAGAGAGAGAGAGAGAGAGAGAGAGAGAGAGAGAGAGAGAGAGAGAGAGAGAGAGAGAGAGAGAGAGAGAGAGAGAGAGAGAGAGAGAGAGAGAGAGAGAGAGAGAGAGATGCGTGCATGTAAGAGATCTTGTATGAACACTCCAGACATCAGTAACTCAAGTCTGCGTTCCGGGTCCCTGGTGGAATGTCAGTCTCCTGACCTTCTGTCACAGCCCACCTATGTAGCTTCTGCAGAGCCAGGACAAGCCACTGTGTGTGTGTGTGTGTGTGTGTGTGTGTGTGTGTTTGTGTGTGTGTGTGTCTAGTCCATTCTCACTCACCTCTTCAGAGTCACCACCAGATGCCTCTCAGCACTATTCTGTCACCTGCACCAGCACACCCACAAACTCAGCTGATAGCTATCAGGACACACACACACGGACAGCTATCAGGACACACACACACACACACACAGACAGGACACACACACACACGGACAGCTATCAGGACACACACACACACGGACAGCTATCAGGACACACACACACACGGACAGCTATCAGGACACACACACACACGGACAGCTATCAGGACACACACACACGGACAACTATCAGGACACACACACGGACAGGACACACACAGTTTGGAGGTGTTCAACAACCTGCTCCTGACGACCATAAAACAACAACGCCCCCAGCTCTCTCCCCAGACCTCTCTACTGCCCCAGCCAACCAACCAATCAGCCAACCAGCCAACCAACCAACCAATCAGCCAGCCAGCCAACCAACCAATCAGCCAACCAGCCAGCCAACCAATCAGCCAGTCAACCAGCCAGCCAATCAGCAGGTTAAATTCCCTTTCTACTGCCCCACCAAGCCAGCCAACCAGCCAGGGAGAGAGCCATGCTCAGCCCCACAGTGGACCACCAGGCCCCTCCAGTCCCAGCAGCAGGCCCGGCCAAGCCTCCACCCCTCTAACCTCCCCCTCCACCCCTCTATCCTCCCCCTCCACCCCTCTAACCTCCAACCTCCCCCTCCACCCCTCTAACCTCCAGCCCCCCCACCACCACCCCTCTAACTGGGTCAGCCAGCTCTGCTGCTGAGTAAGATGAGATCCATGCTGGGCTGTCTGCCTGTGTGTGGGGGGGGGGGGGGGCAAGGCCATGCACAGACCCCGGACAGAGACACTGAAAGCTGGGAGGGAGAGATAAGGACGGAGGAGAGGGGGAAGAGGAGGGGAGGGCGCACGTGGTTGAGTGTGTGTGTGTAAGAGAGAGAGACATGAGAGAGAGAGACATGAGAGAGAGAGACAGAGAGAGAGAGAGAGAGAGAGAGAGTCGGTGTGCGGTACTGAGAGAGTATCCTGGGTTTACCTGAGGCTTCCCTGAGCACACATCCTCATAAAACACAGATCCACCGATCTGAAGCAGGAAACCAAACACAAGGACTCAATACACTGAGGAGACAAAACACACACGAGCACACACTCTCATACACACACACACACACACACACACACACACATGGGGAGGAGTGAGGGAGGGAAGGGAGGGGGAGGTTCGGATCTAGTCTTAGCTGGGCTCTCAGAAGGCTCAAGGGTTTAATGCTTCGTAATCTTAACAAAAGCGCCAAGTCGGATTTCCTCTCTGAGGTGAATTGAGTGGAGGTGCTGGGGGCACTTAAAGCGGGCTAGAAAAGTCAATTAAGAAATTAAAAATGAAACGAGTAAGGGAGTTCAGCACCGTGTGCTGTTCCCTGTCACGCGTCCAAATGAGATCCCTGTTCTGAAGACAGGGCTTGGTGATTTATGCAGGACTTTTCTCTCTGTTTCTCCTTGCTGAGTTTGGAGCAAGAAATGAGGGGGGGAAGAGGGAGGGGGGGCTGACATGGAGGAAAAAGGAGAGATGCACTGTCAAATGGAACCGAGGAGTCAACGCTGCATCTCTGTAAAGTAAAAAAAAAAAAAAAAAAAAAAAAAAAAGAAAGAGAGAGAGAAAACGTACATTTTAACTGGCTTTAGTGCTGAGTGTGTCAGCTTGGCTGAGGCTCTGAGTTCCCTGTCCCATCGCTGCCCTTTTGACTGGCCGGTCGGCAACCCCAACTTCCTCCCATCCCAACAACCATGCCTGGGTTGTTCCTAGGGTCAAAGGGCTACCTAGCATGTATATAGCACCTGAAAGTAATCACTTGCTACAAAGAGAACATCCCATCGTTCGACAGGGAATAACAGCCGATCGATGCATGTGGTGAAAAGCGTGGCAAGACTGTTAACGTCCAGACGTCCAACGCTGTGATGTCACCCAGCTCCACGCGGGACATGTTGAGAGTCCCAGGGGCGCCCAGGGTCGGCAGCACAAAGGGACCAGCAGGACAGAGATGTGAGTGAATGGGGACGCATCCCTCTAAGTGGCCCGGCCTGACTGTGTGCCCAGAAGGCCCAGGGTGGCACCACCAGGGTGGTGAGGGACACACACACACACACACTGCCCTTTCTGCTTTTCTCATTACTGTGGCAGAGTGTGTGTGTGTGTGTGTGTGTGTGTAGGGGGGAGGGGTTAACAGGGAGTGTAAAAGATGTTGACCGTTGACCGGTACACCCCCCACCCTCCCCTCCCTCCCCCCCTCCTGCTAAGACAAATGTAAAATATTTCCCAGTCACAAGATGTCAAGAGACACGTTATTGGGAAAGACTCGGGATACAAATTGGGTGGGGGTTGAGAGGGGTTAGTGGTGGTGGTGGTGGTGGGGGGGGGTAGTGGCGGGGGGAAACAGCCACCGTGGCAACGGAGAGGGAGAGAGAGACAGAGAGGCCTGCCAAGACAGGAGAGGAGGGGGTATTACTTAGTCTCTCTTTTGTGAGGACCTGTTCGCTCCGATGCTTCTGCACTCGGATGTCGGCGGGCTACCTTTCCATCAGTGAAACAGCCACCTCCCCTACATAATAGACTATTATTAGAGACGAGGGCTTCTTCTCTTTCACCACGAGCACCATCCACACTGGGATTCTGACAATCCTGTCTCTTCGTTTTCCCAAATCCCCCCCTCTCCCCAGAACGAGGCTCTTAGTGTGTGAAGGTGTGGTGGTGGGATGATAATGGTGTTGTAGACTCCCTGGCAAAGACTGGGGGTTGACACGGCAGGAGAGAGGAGAGAGAAAGGGAGTTATCACATGCAGAGAGAGAGAGTTATCCAACTAGATAGTCTGCTTCCTTTTGATGACTAAAGCAGTCTCTGCACGAGAGAGTGGTCCTAGGCCAACAGTAACCTAGTCTGATATTATCAAAAACCTTATTACCCAACACACTTATGTTAAATGTGTTAGTTTTGACACTGATAAACCACATTAGAAGATTCAAAAGGCTTGTTCTGGCCCGCAACTGTCCTCCTCCTCCTCACTTTTCACGAGATGCTAATAGACAGTTTGAGACCACAGTGTGGTCTGACTGCAGCATGTTCCAAAAGCACTATTTGTGAGACCTCAAAGGAACAGGCCTACATTTACTTATGAGGCAATTCATTAACACGAGGGAAAACTGGGTTGGATTCATCGGCTGTGCAACTGTTGTTACATGTCACCCCCTCCACCACCCCCCACCCCTGTCACCCCCACCTCTACTGCACCCAGAGGAAACATGACTCCCTTTTAGGCAGCACCTGAGCTACAGGTGCTGCTGGTGTAGCTATCACACAGGTGCCACCTGTGCACCTGTCACCAACTGGCTGAAGAGAGAGAGAGAGAGAGAGAGAGAGAGAGAGAGAGAGAGAGAGACAGAGACAGAGACAGAGACAGAGACAGAGACAGAGACAGAGAGAGAGAGAGAGAGAGAGAGAGAGAGAGAGAGAGAGATGACTAATGCCTGCCAGCGACTGGATTATGATTGAACTATTCACTACTCTTTCAGGCCTTGGGTTTCACAAAACAATAACGGGGGCAGTGAGGAGACCTTTATCGGATGGTTAGTCATTCTGACTGGCTTCTCACTTGCTGATAAGACTAGAGTAATATAGTTTATGGCTTCGGTGGCTACTTTTAAAATCGGAACTAGCTGGCACACTGACCAGTAACACTTGGGCGATGTGTTTGTTATTTTAAATTACTAGTAGCACTCATTCTGCAATTCTATTAGCTGACTGGCTAGCTCGTTAATTTGATTGTTTCTAGTCTGTCAATTTACGGAGTCGGCTTGTCTGGTGGCACATTGCAGAAAGTTATAAACCATAAGTAAACATTTAAATATAGACCCTGGCAAGCATTTTAACAGCCAAATACAGATTATTATCGTTTAGAAGGCTAACTGGCTACTAGTAGTCTATTTAAACGCAGTGACAAGCGGAATGAATGAGTATGTTGTGTTAGACTACCTGTGTAGCACAGTTAAGATCACCTTGAGAACAAAGTAGGCTATATCTTCCAGGTTGGCAAAACTATTTATATCGCTGTTTATTGAGTTAGCTACTGCTACAGTAGCTAGGAATGGCAGTGAGATGATTAGCTGGCTAGCTAGCTAGCAGATGGTTTGTAAAATTTAAACCCATGCATGCCTTGAACACAGCAGTCCAGCTGCGGACTCTTATAATTTTTTTCACCATTAACATACTTCACACATAGTATATCCTCGTATTTACCTGTAGTACGATAAAAGGCCATTGCTGAGGACGAACCATCGACGTTGGTAGCCTTTTAAATAGTTAGTCCATTTAAAAAGCCAGCCTTTGTAAGTATCGGACCCTGGTGTAGGGGCCGCGGTAGAGGTAGAAGCCGAGTTCTTTCCCTGCTCACTCATCTTCCGCTTCGCCGCACGTTGGGGCGTGCAGGATAAGCAAGGGACCGCGGTAAGGACTGATCCTATCCTACTACCGGAGCAGCTACAGAGAGCTCTCCCCATACACTCGCCGCCAACGAGGGAGCTCGGCGGACGAGGGTCCGGGTTGATTCGGGATAAACAATGTTTACAGGCGCCCCGGTTCACATGTCGGGAACCGGAGGAAGGATGAAAACTGATGCTGCGAGTGAGGAGGACGCGGTACCGCGAGGCTCGTGACGTTATCAGGAATTCCTCGTCAAGCATGTGACTCGAAGCAGTTGTCATTTGGATCATGTTTGTTGTCTACGATTTGTATTTAGCTGGGTGATTTTAAATACGTTTCGATCGTAAAATGTTGATCCGCACTGGCTGGTGTAGCGCGTTAGTTAGCATACTTTTTTTTTTTGCAAACAGTTTTCGATAGGACAACATGGACGGACCATAGCTGTGAGCCTATTTGTACGCAACATATTCCACAGAGTTGAGTGTGTTTTGTTGATGTGTAAAATGGTGTGTTTTTGTTACATGTTTTGTTTTGGTACACAGCACAATTAATAGTTGCCCACACGATGGCGATATTGTCTTTGTCATGGCGTGAGGAAAACAGCGCATTATTCTCAAAAGCATTTATTTACTCATGTGTCAAAAACAAACGTGTCACCTATAAGTAAAAATGTCTACATGAACTGTTTTGATACAAAATAGCCCTTGTGCAACACATGGCACGCACACATTTTTAAACCAAATGGAATAACATTCATGCTACAAAACATTGCTTTCAAGCATAGCAATCCAGATGCTACATGTTTCACAATTCTTAACAGCGATCAGTCTTAATCACACATTACTCCTGATTAATCACGTCAACACATTGTAACACAGTGCAATTCAACCCTGACCCGCTGGCTTAGTAAACGACAGCATGCAACTTCTATGAAGCACTTTCAAATATATACATTATTTTCAGTGCATTTTTGTATGTCAGTCAATCAAACAGGGAAAATTGACAAATTGTCTTCTTACCAACGTTCTAAGAACACACACACACACACACACAAAACGATTATGCCTTCACATTTTAACAAACACTTAACTAGGTAAGGTAAGTGTTTCCCTTGTGGAATGTCACCCAGTGGATGTGTGTGTTTGTCTCTCTGGATCAAGATACTACAGTACTGAAGCAGTCCAACGATCTGCTTTTGCACTGCAATGTTCTCGACTAAGCAAGGTAATCACCACAACAAGACCCCCACCCCTCCACCCACCCACACACACACACACACACACACACACACACACAGACTCATATCTGCTGTTCTCCGCTGGCTCTATCTTTAGGCCCCCTGCCTTGCGTAACCGGTAGAGCCCCTGCAGTCTGCTACGGTTGCACAGCTCCAGAGAGGGGAGAGGGGGGGGGGGGATGTTTTCATCAAAAACACACCCAGGTACAGAAGACGGGCACAGGATTAAAGTCGTCCATCGAGATAAGGGGACTGCATTCTGCTCCAACAGAACCACCCTTCTCTCCCTCTCTCTTGCTCTTCCTCTCTTTCTTCCCCCTCCTTTTCTCATTCTCTCTCTATCCCTCTCTCCCCCCCCTCTCTTTCCCTCGCTCTCTCAACAAGACTCATTTAATATTCACAGTACATTTGGGGGATTGTTGCTCCAGGACTTTCCTCTTTAACTCTGTCTGGTCGGGTCTGTTTCCAATAAAGAAAAGGTGACCAATGACAAGGGCAGGATTAAGAGAGACCAGTGTTACCCAGCACCTCCCACTGCTCCTCACCAGAAGTCTGTTTGTGAGGCAGGGATCATTAACCTCACAGTACCGTCCAACCAGGAAGACTGTCACGTATTGCATTCTTTTAACTTTTAACGACCGAAACAGAGATTCACAAACATAACACTTGAGTATTCATTAATTTGCCTCGAGTCTGTAAACACAGCATCACAACTGCTGTGGTGAGGTTAGCTAACTCTAACCCTAACCCGCACATCTGCGTTTCAGATCCCATCTTACTAAATACAGCGTTACACACGTCACACAACACAACCACTCTCATCCTTTCCCCCCTTTAATTCGGCATGATAATGTGTCTCTCGTGTGGACAGAGGTGATCCAGGACACGGCCACATGGTCTCACAGCGCCGCGAGGAGAGACCAGCCACCTTCTGAGAATCAGCGTTTCCCAGCCCCCAATCGCCCTTTGAACCCGTCCCCCCCCCCCCTTTAGATCACATGAGGACACACGTCGTCCCCCCCCCCTGCCCCGGGTCACACGGGTCCACCACCCTCGCCCCGAGGGTCACATGACCGAGCAGCGGTTCCTCTGCAGCGCCCCCTGCAGGCGGATGGCTGTGTGGTTCTGGCGTGCGCCCCGGGACACTGAGCTGCCCAGGAGTTCCTTGAAGAGCAGCAGCACGTGCCAGTTGAACTTGGCGGAACATTCCACGTAGCCGCACTTCCAGGTCCTCTTCACCAGCACGGAGACGGCTCGGCGAGGGGTGAAGCGCTGACGCTGCAAGTCCCTCTTACTGCCCACCACCAGGATGGGCACCTCACTGCTGCTGTTCTCCCTGGGGGTGGGGGACGGCGGGGGGGGGGGGGGGGGACGGCGGGGAGGAGAGCAGAGGGTAAGAGAACAGACAGGAATCACTGAGATGTCAGAGTGACAGAGTGGTTGAACTTGAACTTGGATCGAAATCGAGCGGCGGCGCGGAGAAACGCGAGGTGAATCCTTCAACAATTAGTTGACGACTGCAGCCAGCAGGCTGTGAGCTGAGCAGGGCAGCTGGGTGGGGCCGGCGGAGGAGGCGGCCCTGAGGAGGGTGGTGTCTGGACGGAGCCAGGGAGGCGTCCTCTCTGACGATGTGAAGGGCAGCCAGTGACTCACAGGACCCCTTTCTGAGACAGTCAGTGCGCGTCACGGTGTGAGCTAGGTGTTTGAAGATTGCCGCAGAATGTGTGCACGTGTGTGTGTGTATATATACTGTATGTGTGTGTGTATATATACTGTATGTGTGTGTGTGTGTGTGTGTGTGTATATATATGTGTGTGTCACCAGAAGGTGAGGGGTCTGATTGCGGCTTCGTCTGCAGGGAGGGTCCGACGCAGTGGAGGGGAATAGTCTGCACAGCCTGCCGGAGGGTGGAGGAGAGGAGAGGGGGGTGGAGGAGAGGAGAGGGGGGTGGAGGAGAGGAGGGTGGAGGAGAGGGTGGAGAGGCAGGGCTGATGGGTCCCTGGGAGAAGGCCGTGAGGACTTGAGTGTGGCTCACGTTAACCGTGCTGTGAGCACAAAGACCTCAGAGCAGCATTTCTGTTTCTCTGGCATCACGAGGTGATGAAAGAACAGAACAGAAGGAAACACACAATCCTAAACATGTTTACATACATCAGACATTTATGCAAATGTCAGTTTTTATATTATATTATATATTATATTTTAGAACTATACATATCTCCTTATGCTCACAGGTGACATGCCATCTCCTGCAGGCATCCTACAGTCATTCCTCAGTTGTTCCAGTTGAGCAAGCATCTCCTCACACTATGTACCACAGACTTCAAAATATCCTGTCACCTGACCGCTCAGGCCTGAAGGTCTGGGGAGTTTACAGCTATATGTGTGAGAGACAGACAGAGACAAACTGAGAGAGAAAGAAAAAGAGAGAGACGGGGAGTAGGAGAGGATGATGGACAGAGAAAGAGAGAGAGAGAGAGAGAGAGAGAGAGAGAGAGAGAGTCCTTTCAGAGTCTTCATCAAAGGCAGCCGTGGTCTTCTAGTTAGGGACCTGAGAAGAACAACAGGTCTGTCTGGATGTGAGGGGGGGTAACAGGTCTGTCTGGATGTGAGGGGGGGGGGTAACAGGTCTGTCTGGATGTGAGGGGGGGGGGGTAACAGGTCTGTCTGGATGTGAGGGGGGGTAACAGGTCTGTCTGGATGTGAGGGGGGGGTGACAGGTCTGTCTGGATGTGAGGGGGGGGGTAACAGGTCTGTCTGGATGTGAGGGGGGGGGGGGTAACAGGTCTGTCTGGATGTGAGGGGGGGGTAACAGGTCTGTCTGGATGTGAGTGGGGGTAACAGGTCTGTCTGGATGTGAGGGGGGGTAACAGGTCTGTCTGGATGTGAGGGGGGGGGGGTAACAGGTCTGTCTGGATGTGAAGGGGGGTAACAGGTCTGTCTAGATGTGAGGGGGGGGGGGTAACAGGTCTGTCTGGATGTGAGGGGGGGGGGTAACAGGTCTGTCTGGATGTGAGGGGGGGTAACAGGTCTGTCTGGATGTGAGGGGGGGGGGTTACAGGTCTGTCTGGATGTGAGGGGGGGGTAACAGGTCTGTCTGGATGTGAGGGGGGGTAACAGGTCTGTCTGGATGTGAGGGGGGGGGGGGTAACAGGTCTGTCTGGATGTGAGGGGGGACGGACAATAGACACAGATCGATTTTTCCTCAGATGGGAGCTGTCTTCCTCCAGCCCTACAAACCCACACAATCTCCATTCCCTGGAGACATAACCTCTCCTGGATTTAGTATCCAGACAGCCCATCCACTGTTCCCCCTCAACCCCCCCCCCCTTCCCCCTCCACAATGTCTCCTTCACCCCCTCCCGCTCTCACATCTACCAGTTTAGCCTTCCTCTTTCATCCTCCATCTTGTGTGTATCTCTCTCAGTTCTCTCTCTCTTACTTCTGTCTCTCTTCTCTTTCTTCCTCCCTGTGTCTCTGCAGTAAATAATGTATGCTCTGTCTGTCATGGGTCTTAACCACAGCAGGGCTCCGCCACTGACTCAGAGAGATGAACTAGGGAGTCCCCTGACTAGCTCCACACCTCGGAGGAGGGGTGTGCTGGGGGGGATGTAGGATGAAGGAGTGGAGGGAGAGGAAGAGGGGAAGGAGGAGGAAGGGGTGGGAGGGAGCGTGACAGGGGGAGGAATAGGAGCAAGATGAGGAGGGGGAAGGAGGTGGGATGGAGGGAGGGAGGGAGGGAGGGAGGGAGGGAGGGAGGGAGGGAGGGAGGGAGGGAGGGAGGGAGGGAGGGAGGGAGGGAGGGAGGGAGGGAGGGAGGGAGGGAGGGAGGGAGGGAGGGAGGGAGGGAAGGGGTTGGGAAGGAGGGAGGGAGGGGTTGGGATGGAGGGAGGGAGGGAGGAGCAGAGAGGCTAGTCACGTCAGGGAGCAGCTTGGGCTAAACTGCTTCACCACCTGACAGATGAGGGCCACTCACAACTCCATCAGCATGTAAATGTATGCGGGCGCAGACGCCTTCAGCCTCGACGACAGGAGACGGCCTCTCTACACGACCGAACACGCCGGCTTGTTGCCCACGAATGCCGCGATCAAACGTCACCCCATTACCACGCTGTCACAACACACGGAAGGGTCCGAAATGAAAACCCCAGACACAAGGGGTGAAAGCAGTTATTTATTTCCTGGCGTGGGACTGTGTGAGGGGGGTGGCGTCATCTTTGGGTCAAATGGATGTTGATGACTGTCTGGTGGCTCAGCATGTGATTCCTGCTTCATACTGTGTGTGTTATGTTGTGTCACTGGATCTCTGTGCAGTTTGGACAGTGCTATGCAATGCTATTCTAGGATGGGCTGTGCTGTACATGCTGTACCATGCTATGCTGTGTGCAGTACTGTGTGCCTCACTGCTGCACTATGCTATGCTGTGCTACATTGTGCTATGCTACGCTACATTGTGCTATGCTACTCTACGTTGTGCTACGCTACTCTACGTTGTGCTATGCTACTCTACGTTGTGCTATGCTACGCTACGTTGTGCTATGCTACGCTACATTGTGCTATGCTACTCTACGTTGTGCTACGCTTTGCATTGCTGTGATGGGCAGAGCGCTACCTGTGCTCTACTATCTGCTGTCGGATCATCTTGACGTATTCGAAGCTCTCCACGCAGCAGATGTCATAGACCAGGATGTAGGCGTTGGCGTTACGAACCCCCAAGCAGCGGAGATCCATCCACTCCTAAACACACACACACGCACACACACACACACACACACACACACACACACACAGGGACAGAGAAACAAGACGTGAGGACATTGCTTCTCCACAAAGACAAAGACACACAGAAATCAATCGAAAAGGCACAGACGCACCGGCTAATGATAAAATCTGAGTTTGTTTACGCCACTCACTAAATTGCCCTAAAGACGTTCTACGACATGTTTGACTTCCATTAAGTCAATTTACCTCGCATTTCCTCTGAGAGCACTCAGTGTGGCAAAAGGCTGACAGGGTTACTGGGAGCTGTAAAGTATGTTTGTCTGCGCTTATGTTAATAATGCAAGCTTGTTGAAAGGCTTGTCTGCCAGCCCGGCATTGGGCGGTGGAAAGGGAGGATTCTGTGCCAGGGCACCCAGACCGAGAGCTCTTTTCCTGGCTGCAGACACATACATGCCCCCCTGCCCAGCTGCACCAGCCCCGTCACACTCACCACAGCAGGGCGGTCAAACAGCACCGGTGTGGAATAGTAATGATTTGTCAACAATAATTACACCGCAAGGCACAACGGGAGACATTTGCCATGATGACACAGTGACCCACTCTTCGCATACCCCTCTCTCTCTCTCTCTCTCTCTCTCTCTCTCTCTCTATCTCTCATTCTCTTTCGGTCTCTCTGTCATTGTCTCTCCCATTGTCTCTCTGTCATTGTCTCTCTCTCTCATTGTCTCTCGCTCTATTCTCTCTCTTTATTCCATTAGCTTTTTCTCTCTCGCTCTCGCTCTCTGTCACCCTCTGTAGCCCTGTGAGCTGAATCTATAAGTGGGTTTTCTGGCTTACGAGACCAGGGTAGATAGAGAAGGAAAGGGGGGGATGGAGAGAGAAAAATGAGAGTGGGTGACTGGGGGAGGGAAAGAGCGAAGGGCTTCTCTGAAGGAATGAAGAGAAAGATGATCACACAGCTGAGAATGGAAGAAGAAAGATGGAACACAGGGTGTGTTAGTCCCTCTCCAGCCCCTCCATCCATCTCATCATCCAGCAATCCTACCCCCACATCCCCTAACAAGCACCCCAGCCCTACCCACCCACCCACCCCTGTCCTCCCACCAAGCCTGGAGGTGTAAAGGGGGGTGGGGGAGGGGTGGGGGAGAATGAAAGAAACAGAGACGTTCTACCTGAGAGCCCTCGCTTGCCTTCCCCCGCCCTCCCCCGCCCTCCCCCGCCCTCCCCCAGCCATCCTGCAGAAGCACACCGGCAGCGTGGGAAATCTATACGGCAGGGTGGGTGGGGGGGGGGGTACGTTCCAAATGCCACCGCACTAACAAGCTTTCACAAACAACATCGTCAGAGTGCAGCTCGGAAATAAAAAAGATTCACAGTCGAGAGAAGGACCCCCTCAAAGTTGGTACTTCAAAACAACTTAAAAACATAACTTGTGGCAGAATACCAAATTCCAAAAAGCCTTAAAAAAAAATGCGAAATGTTCATAAGTAACTTTGATTGGGAATCTGAAGGAGAAGAAGCTGTAATCAGCCTCTAATCGATGTGAGAGCTGACGATGTAAACACAGCCGTGTCAACGGGGACGTGTTGCCTTTCATCTTGAGGGATTTGTGGCACTGGTGTTTGTAGGTAAATGTTAGGAGTGATGAAGACAAAGAAAAACAAGGATGAGAATGAGAGAAAGCGATTAAAGAGAGCGAAAGAAATGTAGAACCAGAAAGAGACACACAGAAAGAGAGAGAGAAACAGAGCCAGAGAGAGAGAGAGAGAGAGAGAGAGAGAGAGTCGCACATAGCCAGAGATAATGAGAGCGATCTGGCATGGAGCTGAACATTGTGGCTCTGAGATCATTAAACAACAGTAGGAGAGAGGGAGTTAGTGAAGAGGCGGAGAGATGGAACTGAGAAACAGAAAGAAAGAAAAAGCATTTGTGGCTCAGAAAGAAAGAAAGGAACAATTCCTGCTCTGGTTCTGCTAAAAATATCTCCTTCTGAACACCAGTTCCAAAACTAGATTCTCTCAGTATTCGCGATCCAACATGATTCAGTAGATCATCACAATTCTCATGTCATCTTTTTTTATAGACCTCCTCTGTCCCTTGGCACAGCAATCACCAGTTCATTTGATCCCCAGATCAAGCGCAGCTTGAAACCTGTTTCCCTTGTTTTGTATCTCAAAGCCCCGCTGTGGGTGAGTTGGACCCAGGCTCTGGTCCTGGTCTTCCCAGCTGCAGGCAGCATCTGCAGAAGAAGAAGTGTTCTTCTTCTCCTCCTGCTGCCACGTCCTTCACGGAGCTAAAAATAACCCTCCCTGGCTCGGCAGGCACCAGGTCTTTGTTGTCCTGGTCGTGTGTGCTCATGTGGAGGTGGATCTCTGAACACAGAAACCCAGGCTTGAGGCCTCAGGCCCAAGCAGGAGAGGAGCTCCGGGACTCAGGGTGAGAGTTAAGACATGGGGTTAAGGGGAGAGGAATCCAATTTGCACTCAAATAGAGTCAATTGTTTGTTTTGTGTGTGTGTGTGTGTGTGCATGGGTGCACACAAGTGTGTGCGTGGGTGGGTGCAAAATGAGCATGTGTGCGTGTGTGTGTGTGTCTGTGAGCTCCAGTTAACTCTTTGAAGTCTACAAAAAACCAGCAGCCTCCGCCCCTTGTTGTGTCGCTGCCAAACAGAGCAGGTTTCCTTGACAACTCATACCCTCAGGCACATGTTTAGCAGGCTGCAATGCCGCCATCATGGCCCCCAGCCTGACCACAGATCCATATAGCCAGGTATACCCATATACCTGGGGGGGGTCAGGGGCCAGGTCCCAGGGTACTAGGGATGGGGGAGAGAGGGGTGCCCAGGGCCACCTGGGGCCTGGAGGATGTGTGACCTCCAGGGACACAGCTGGTACACCTGGGTGACCCCTGACCTCCAGAGACACAGCTGGTACACCTGGGGGACTACTGACCTCCAGCAACACAGCTGGTACACCTGGGGGACTACTGACCTCCAGAGACACAGCTGGTACACCTGGGGGACTACTGACCTCCAGAGACACAGCTGGTACACCTGGGGGACTACTGACCTCCAGCGACACAGCTGGTACACCTGGGGGACTACTGACCTCCAGAGACACAGCTGGTACACCTGGGGGACTACTGACCTCCAGCGACACAGCTGGTACACCTGGGGGACTACTGACCTCCAGCGACACAGCTGGTACACCTGGGGGACACCTGACCTCCAGAGACACAGCTGGTACACCTGGGGGACACCTGACCTCCAGAGACACAGCTGGTACACCTGGGGGACACCTGACCTCCAGAGACACAGCTGGTACACCTGGGGGACACCTGACCTCCAGAGACACAGCTGGTACACCTGGGGGACACCTGACCTCCAGAGACACAGCTGGTACACCTGGGGGACACCTGACCTCCAGAGACACAGCTGGTACACCTGGGGGACACCTGACCTCCAGAGACACAACTGGTACACCTGGGGGACACCTGACCTCCAGAGACACAGCTGGTACACCTGGGGGACACCTGACCTCCAGAGACACAGCTGGTACACCTGGGGGACACCTGACCTCCAGAGACACAGCTGGTACACCTGGGGGACACCTGACCTCCAGAGACACAGCTGGTACACCTGGGGGACACCTGACCTCCAGAGACACAGCTGGTACACCTGGGGGACACCTGACCTCCAGAGACACAGCTGGTACA
This sequence comes from Hypomesus nipponensis, assembly GCF_054491055.1. Lineage (NCBI taxonomy): Eukaryota > Metazoa > Chordata > Actinopteri > Osmeriformes > Osmeridae > Hypomesus > Hypomesus nipponensis. The sequence goes on from NC_140388.1 coordinate 11,804,745, forward strand.
CCTGGGGGACACCTGACCTCCAGAGACACAGCTGGTACACCTGGGGGACACCTGACCTCCAGAGACACAGCTGGTACACCTGGGGGACACCTGACCTCCAGAGACACAGCTGGTACACCTGGGGGACACCTGACCTCCAGAGACACAGCTGGGTGCCTGCTGGATTTGTTGGTGTTTGGGTCTCACCGTTTGTTTGAGGAGGCATCGATCCCGTCGTCTCCCGCACAGAAACCGGTAATGCTTACCTCTGGCAAACAGACACACACACTGCGCGCACACACGTGTACACACACAGTGAACACACACCATTACGCGTGCGACTGTTTACACATGTACTGTACACACACACCCATAAATGCACGTATGCACACACGTAGGGCCTCATATATATATATATATATATATATATATATATATATATATATATACACACACCCACATCCATAGCAGGTCTGTAGCGTGGGTGACAGGGCGGGTCTGAAATCATGACTGTTACCATGTCAGCGCAAGAGAGAGACATAGAGAGAGACATAGAGAGAGACATAGAGAGAGACAGAGAGAGAGAGAGAGAGAGAGAGAGAGAGAGAGAGAGAGAGAGAGAGAGAGAGAGAGAGAGAGAGAGAGAGAGAGAGAGAGAGAGAGAGAGAGAGAGAGAGAGAGAGAGAGAGAGAGAGAGAGAGAGAGAGAGAGAGAGAGAGAGAGAGAGAGAGAGAGAGAGAAAGAAACTTTGCGTGGGAGGGGAAAATTAGGGGGAAAAGAAACGAATCCTAGATGGATTCTGCATTTGGGCTTGGATCCATCTGTCACTTCCTGTCAACACAATCTATCGACAGGAAGTGACAGATGCTCTCCTGGTACAAACAGCAACAAACAGTAACAGATAGCGACACCGCCAGCTAATAGATGATGATCCCCATCCCAGTCCTTTGGTATAAACAGCGGGGGGGAGTCTGGGCTGCTTGTCACTGGGCCCTGAACCAGTGCATCTTCTAAACGAATGACTAGGACAGTCAAAACTAAAACTATTTGACATGCTGCATGACAGACGAGGGTACAGCTTACCAGTGGAGATTTTAGAGTCTTTTTAGGGGTGCTCAAGCACACTTACATTTCATCTCAGCACCCCTAAAAATACAAATTATAAAAAATTACAATAAATGAATTATTATTATCTTAAATACGTTTTAGTGCTCTAATGTGTTAAAACAAAGTTTATTTATTGTTGAAACATCATTACCGTTTCATTTGATGCTGGTAGTTCATGAAGAAAGGGACTTTGTTTTTTCATTCATTCAACATTTTGCATAATAGTAAATACATGTATTAATTGTTATCCTGTGAAATTAGTGATTTATTAGCAAGGGGGTTGAACACTTTTGCAAGGCACTGTATCCATGTCGCATTTTCATTGGTGGGCTGAGCCCTCCTAAAGGCCTGATCCTAGAATTGCCCCTGCAGTTTACCATGTAACATGAAAACACTAGAAACTCTGCCATTTCCACTAAGATAACTTACTTACTTGTCCGACTATATGGATGTGATGTGGATGAATGGAAACTTCAATCTGGCCAATAAAAGTCGTTTCTGAACCGAGCGGAAACTTAATTTGAGTAAAGTTTCCTTTCCAGGGTGTCCATTAACGTTTCTCTATTCTGCTCTAATACGCTGCAGCAGACCTGCAGCCAACTCCATTACCAGTATATTCCCCCAGTCCCTGGGAAGGGTCCTGGGCTGTAATCTAATCAGCCCAGTAATGACATGGAGACTGAGCCCTGATCTATCTGCTTGGACCCAGCCTCACTCTCCCTCTGCACGGGTAAGACTGGACCCTGGGTGGGGGGAGAGGGGTGAGAAGGAGGGGAGAGGGGAGGAGATGGGAGAGGAGTGGAGTAGAGTAGAGGAGTGAGGAAGGAGAGGACAGGGGTGGGGTGGGAGGAGAGGGGTTGAGAGGAGAGAAGGGGGAGAGATTGATGAGAAGAGAAGAGGGGTGAGGAACAAGGGAGAGAAGAGGGGAGTAGAGGAGAGGAGGAGGAGAGGGGTGAAGAGAACCTCCCCCTCTCCTGTCAGAGTCAGTAAAGCACCACCAGCACAGGAAGCTCTCTTAAGAGAAGACCGGACAGGGTAGAGGTCAGCGCTGCCCTTCTCGGGACAGGCTGAGGAAATTAGCTCATGAATCAGTAGGACGGAAATGCTGTAGCAGCACTCAACTAATGCTTTTCTCTGACCTATGAGAGAAGCCCATGTGTTTCCCTGGCCCCATCATTCACAGGAGGGAAGCTGCCAGGGACAGAAACACAGCAGGAATACTGATAATGTCACAACCTGTTTCTATTGAGAGCTGTGCTCTTTCAGGTTCCATGTGACAAAGTGCTAGGGAGATGTACACACACACACACACACACCTCAGAGCTCAGAAAATGAGCCCACCTGTTTTCACTGTGCTGTTTACAAATGCCAGACTCTACTGTTAAGGACCATTTAACTGAAGAAAGCACAAACCAAATCAGATGTGTGGAGAGGCCCCGCGGGGTCAAACAAGACAGCGTGCGCCAGACACCTAGACACATTTAAATAGCTTTTTTTTTTGTCACATTCCACATTTTCTTCTTCTTCCCTGGACACTATGAGAATCCTTCCTCCTTCCCTGCTCTGCTCTGCAGGCTGTGCTGAGTCGGCATTGTCTCACACACACACACACACACACACACCTCCCCCGTGTGCCGTCGCAGTGCTTGACGGACAGAGGCACGGTTCACGAGCTCTGTCATTAAATTGGAGTCAGGTGGCTGAGCGGTTAGGTAATCGGGCTAGTAATCAGAAGGTTGCCGGATCGATTCCCCGCCATGCAAAATGACGTTGTGTCCTTGGGCAAGGCACTTCACCCTACTTGCCTCGGGGGGGAATGAACCTGTACTTACTGTAAGTCGCTCTGGATAAGAGCGTCTGCTAAATGTAAATTGCGTTCTCTCCTGATCTCATTTGTTTTCCAGTGTCAGCTCCCTGGTGCCGGGGAGCCCAGGTGTTGCTGTTGAGGCCCCTCGCTCCCTCAGCAAATAACCAAACAACCCGAAGGCTGTCAGAAATCTCGGAGCAGGGGGGCGGGAAACAAGGGTCCCTGCGGTGGCTGACACTATAGGCCTATGTAAGCACAAGTTCAATTGAAAAATTTCAAATCTTTTTCATTACCTCTGACCTGAGCTAAAACCAGAAAAGTATTGTCAGTTCCATGAATAGGGCAGAAATACGTAACATTTTCTTTTTTATTTATGTATTTACTGTTGTTGTTTACTGTGACACAGAACACACACAAAAAACCCTCCCTGGTTCACATTTGATTGTGTGTGAAACTTATTATAGCCATATTAAACCGTGTTTTCACGACAGACACTTAAACTGTCTTTCCGGTCCTTCGTCAGCTGGGTCCGGTCCAAGAACCCAGAGACCCAGTTTCACCCCTGACGTGCGCAGCTGCGCGAGCCAATATACAACGGTAACTCAATTATGAAGTTCTAACTCGGAGGTGGCAGAACTGATGGTATTATTAATTTAACATTATCGTTCTTATTCTATGTGGGCATTATCGTTCAGTTCTATGTGGGCAGGTGAGATGGAGGACACACAGAGAGAATGTTAAACCGTCAAAGTAGGTTCTGTAATTGAAGTCAAAGGGGTCTCCATAGCAACTACTCTTAAAGGAGGTCCAATGAAACAAAATATAAATTGTATTTAGGGTATAATCGCATTTCTGCGTTATCTCTGAACAATTTCACGAACGATGTCTCTACGCCTTTTTTTTTTTTTGGACCAGAATGCTACAAGTCAAATGGTCAAACCATGTTACTTACTAGATTCGAACTTAAGCTGCAGTTATGAAATTTGCCGTAGAAAACACTTCTAACCAGAGATTCATTCAAGACCATCCTTACCTGGTTTGAGTTTGAGGGGAAAGACGAAATTGGCGGGACATCCAAAATCTTCAGCTCGTATATGCTCCCGTTTAAAATAACGGAGGGTCTGTAAACGTACCTGGTTCTAGTCGGAGTGTAAACCTCGGAGAAATCATTGTATATAAATTGACGGATTATCGAAGTTTTCCCGACACCGGGAGCACCGATAACTGCGATACTAAAGGTCTCCACCATTCCTGGAGAATCAGTACCATGGACAGCGACTTAAAGCCTACACGATTGATCAGAGCTGTTTGGAGAGCATGCACCTGCAGTTGGAGTTCTGCCAAAACCTTCAGTTCATTGTTCGTTATTTTTTAAACTGTTGATTGCTGCAATATTTCGATATGCCAAGGCTGTCTGTGTTCTTCATTCTATACATCAACACACGTCCGTCGTTAACCTCCGTAAGGGGAACTTTTCGGCTGTTATCTCAGGTTTTTGATTGGGAAGCATTCCGTGCGTTGTGAAGCTGTACCAAATAAAACAGAGCCATCTAATCTTCAATATTCGCAATGTTGCCGGTACGCATGGAATAATAAAGGAAAATCTTCAGGGGACATTCCCCTGCTTCTTCAGCCCCAGTGGGGGAGCGTAAAAAGTCAATCCTCCTTTCCACATCGGCATCATCTCAGTCTCTGTAGCCAGCAACTAGTCCAAAAGTAAAACAACCCATTTTGATTGGTTTCAAAGGACCTTGGTCTTCACAATCAGACCTCTCCTTTTCAGCCAATGCACCAGCCAGCTCGCGCTCCACGAATCCCTGGACGCGCAAAGCCACTCTCTCAGAACGACGAAATCTTGAACCTGTTTTAACACTCTCGTCTCTTCGACGAGGGAAATTAGATGTTTAATTCAGGTGGGAAACGCAATCCAGACACACAGGCGCACACGCCGCTGCAGCAGCCTGGACATCAACTGTATTTATCCCCTGCGCACTAGTGTAGCCTTTAGTAGCCTACGCGTGCGCTGTGTGAGTAATTGTGTGTGTGTGTGTGTGTGTGTGTGTGAGAGAGAGATATATAGAGAGAGAGGCGCGTTTGCATGCGCGTATGTTTCATCATGTTCTGACATTTTTGTGGCTTTCGTTAGCATAGCCTATGTGTAGCCACGCAGGATCAGGGTCAATAAAGGTCTTCTACCGCACAAGACTCCTGTTACGAGCAGCAATTAAGAGGGCGAAGGCTTCTAGAAAACATGAAAGAGTTATATAGTACGTTGTGTAAGATTATCTGTTAATTGGAATTAAATGTCAGGAACATGATTTTAACGTTCAATGCAGCAAAAATTGTTGAACGATTACTTTTTAGCGTATGAATCCATCCCGTGTGTTGCAGGGGTGTCAATTTATGGTGAATTCAGTTAAATTTGAATGACACAATTATCAGTTGATTTTGATTAATGTGATGACATTTCAAGGTCATAAACGATTTGTTAGTTCAAACAAACCCCATCAAAAGTACATCTCAAAATAACCGTATTATAATTGAATCAATTGGATGTGCGTATATGTAATCACTTAATAGGCAAAGTTATCATCAGCAGAAATTAGTAATGAAAAGCATGCCCATAAATCAGCCCTCAGCTTCATGTGTTTCAGTGACAGCTCATATTACGGTTCCATTTAACAGTAGATGTTAGCACCCCCTGTTGGGTACGTTTTTTTTTCCATCACACATTTTGTGTTTGAGCATCACCGCAGTCTCGAGTCAATATCACCCCCCCCCCCCCCCCCCCATCTTTCTGTTAAGAGGAAGAAAGATCGCTGTCACACACCTAGCTCATTAATAGGGCTCTAGGTCCAGCTGCAGTCCGCAGATAGCTGGGGAGCTTGGTTATCTGGTCATTCAATCAGTCACCATTCAGGCTGCTCAACAGCATACACAAAGGCAAACCAATTTCCAAAAGACTCGGAATGATCAAAATGTCGCCCCCCCTGGCGCGGTTTGATTGAGAAGCCAGGTCATCGTTTTCCCTGTGACACACCTCACAGCGAGAAACCTTCCCACTACATGGTGCGTTTCTTTCGGGATGAGTCGAGGAACAAGCTGGTGTAGCGGTTTCCCAAGGTAATCTCAGTTATTTATTTATTTTTGCACCGTCAGCGTGGCGTTGCTGTGTTAAGTTTATATTAAGCTCCCCTTCGCGCATAAGCCTTTTCCTTTACTCTGGGTTTATGTAGTCAGAGACGAAAGTGTGAGACACTTCCTGGATTAGTATGCAAAGCTGCCACGGCTGGCCAGCAACGCTGAACTAATTGTCGCTAGTCTGAAAGGGTAGAGTCCAATAAATTCCAACGGTCTTTAACGATTACAAACTGAGCGGAATACAGAAGAATATTTACCATGATACTGCCTCCACAACATGCCTACCAAGACCTCAGGGTTTTAGGCAACACAATTGTTCGCTTTATGCGGGTACTTTCTGGTAATGTCCCATTTGTGCAACAGCACAATACAAACCAACAGATATGACACTTGAAGCGTTTGAGAATATATCCAATTTTTATTGTTTGGTTTCAAATGATGTCCACACCTTTAACAATCAGTCAAGAACCTCTGACCTGCTCGTAAACAGCTTTTAGTATATTGTAGTTTTAGTTTACAGCATCTCAGCACAAACCCACACAAGTCATCCACTAGCACACACAGGAGGTACGTCCACCCACCCACCCAGCCCTCCCTACCACACCACAGTCAGGAGGGTCACCACCCTGCAACTTCACTCCAAATATCAATATATACCGTTTTATGTTTCATGAGAGACATGGCCAACACAGGCCGGAGGAAGCCGTTCTAATTTCCTTCATGCAAAGGTGAGACATGATTTTTGTGCTACCTGGACAGTGACCTGCGCAGGTAAAGCAAAAGACTGTGGTGGAGGAAGGTGGGTTTACCTCAGAGACTGTCGCCAAGGAAGCTTCCGGAGGTAATCGTCAGACAGAACGTCCGCACGTTGGATGCCACGATGAAACATCGGTCTTCCTCCCCCCCTGGCCAGCTTTATAACAGCCTTATAACACAGCACACAGGACGACACAGGATGGAATGACTTAAAGGGACGGAGAGGGGGGCTGCTAAGCAACCAGGAGAGAGCTAGCGCCTGGTACAGACCATCTCTCATCACCTCACCTCTCTTTCCGGAAACAAAACTAAACAGGTGAAAAAGAAACAAACACACAAATTCATGTAGACGCAGGGGACACGCCTTCGACGGCACGGGCACTACACCGTACGGCACGGGCACTACACCGTACGGCACGGGCACTACACCGTACCGTAAAACATCAAAAAGCTACGGTATAAAGAATAACCTGACACACACACACACACACACTTGATTAGATAGGACCGAAAAAGGTGATTCCAGAATGTTTAGTGTTTCTAGCCATGACTTTTCTTTCCCCGCAGAACAGGAAATGGGCCACTGGGGGCTGGGGGAGGGCGGGGTGAGGGGGGACTGGGGGAGGGGGGGCTGGGGGAGTGGGGGGCCTGGAGTGACCCAAGGGTGTTTCTCTGACGGACAACGCGGACCGGCGCGAGCCATTAGCGCTGTCTGTCACAAGCGAATATGAAGTGCTGCAAAGACAGTGGAGACTCAACCGCTGATTACAGACACTAAATATAGCTACCAATTTGCAAAGACGCGAGGCGAGATAATCATATAAGAGAGTGAGAGAGAGGGTGAGCAAGCGAGAGACAGAGAGACAGAGACAGACAGACAGAGAGAGCAGACATCATGCATGCAGTCACGGGAGCACAGTCTTACACAGTTTCTTTTACGGTGCTGACGGAACGGCAGCAAAGGTCAGTCCAGACTAGGGGCTCAGCCTGGGACACCAGACCTGCAGCGAGGGGGGGGAGGGGCTGGACACACTGGGCTGCTTTATACAGTCACAGACTGACTGTGGGGCCACAACCTATCTGAGGATGGTGACTGGGGTTTGGAGAGAGAGGGACAGAGAGAGAGAGTCAGATAAGGACCTGGGACTGCGCTGCGGGGGAAGCATGGCTGGATTAGAAAAAGGTCCCAGAGTCCCCAGGAAAGAGAGAGAGCGAGCTGGGGTCTGTCTTCCTGGAGGAGGGGGGGATCAGAGCTGGAGGGGGATGAGGTTGGGGGAGGAGGGGGGGGTCCAGGGCAGCGGGGACCAGGGTGGTGAGACGGAGGAGCTGGAGGGAGATGGTCCAGCCAGGGTGTGGTAGGGGGCTGGGGGGGTCCAGAGTCTCTCCTCGGGGCGGGGCAGAGGGCGGAGGGCCTCAGTTCTTCAGCACGGCCTCCAGGCTCTGGAACACACACTGAGAAACCTCTGGGGCTCGGCACTTCAGGGAGACCTGCGGAGGAGAGGTTACCAGGGTTACCAGGGTCACCAGAGGACCCCAGCTGCTGCTCTGCTCGTGTTAGCAGGGCTGTTAGCGCTCAAAGCAGGTTACAGCAGGCCATAACAGGTTACAGCTGGTCATGCCTTGCTACAAAAGGTTACAGCAGGTAATAACAGGTTACAACAGGTTAGAATACCACACTAGCGGATCCAAAAGTCCCAGCCACAGCTGGAGAAGTTAAACAGGCAGTATGACATGCCGCAAGAAGAAGCAAACTAGGTCACAGAGAGCTGACGCCGTACACAGTCAGCTGCACTCGCTCCAGCCGCCAGCTCCATTTCAACTCAACACGTTACAAATGATTCATGAGCCTCTGCTCCTCTTCTCCTCTGCTCTCTGCTCCCCTTCTCCTCTCTGCTCCCCTTCTCCTCTCTGCTCCCCTTCTCCTCTCTGCTCCCCTTCTCCTCTCTGCTCCCCTTCTCCTCTCTGCTCCCCTTCTCCTCTCTGCTCCCCTTCTGCTCTCTGCTCCCCTTCTGCTCTCTGCTCCCCTTCTGCTCTCTGCTCCCCTTCTCTGCTCCCCTTCTCCTCTCTGCTCCCCTTCTCCTCTCTGCTCCCCTTCTCCTCTCTGCTCCCCTTCTCCTCTCTGCTCCCCTTCTCCTCTCTGCTCCCCTTCTCCTCTCTGCTCCCCTTCTCTTCTCTGCTCCCCTTCTCCTCTCTGCTCCCCTTCTCTTCTCTGCTCCCCTTCTCCTTCTCCTCTCTGCTCCCCTTCTCCTCTCTGCTCCCCTTCTCCTCTCTGCTCCCCTTCTCCTCTCTGCTCCCCTTCTCCTCTCTGCTCCCCTTCTCCTCTCTGCTCCCCTTCTCCTCTCTGCTCCCCTTCTCCTCTCTGCTCCCCTTCTCCTCTCCTCTCCTTCTCCTCTCTGCTCCCCTTCTCCTCTCTGCTCCCCTTCTCCTCTCTGCTCCCCTTCTCCTCTGCTCCCCTTCTCCCGGCTGATAAGACCAGCGTCTGCGTGACGAGGAGGAGCTGAACCTAGCTGCTCCTGGTGCGTTTGACACACTGCTCTAATGGGGTAGGGTTGTGAGGACTGGGAGCCATGTAAGGGTTAGCATTAATTCCACAGATGTATCTAATCACACATGAAAACGAGAATTTGGTCTACCCCCCCGCCCCCCCGCTATTCAAAAGCTCAGGTGCTTCATGTCTGATTTGGGGAGGTATGCATCAGCATTGTAAAAGCTTTCTTTTCTTCTATCAGCCTGGAGAAAATGGTCCCCCCCAACCCTCCCCGCCCACGCACACGTCTCCAACCCCTCGGCTTTTGAAGTTTTTCCCCGAGCTGAGCCGAGAGAGAGACAGAGAGAGAGACAGAGAGAGACAGAGAGAGAGAGACAGAGAGAGAGAGAGAGAGACAGAGAGAGAGAGAGAGACAGAGAGAGAGAGACAGAGAGAGAGAGAGACAGAGAGAGAGAGACAGAGAGAGAGAGAGACAGAGAGAGAGACAGAGAGAGAGAGAGAGAGAGAGCGCATGTCTGTGTGGGACTTAGGGAGGGAAATGTTCCTGTGAGAGCGACACGTGGTCCTGGGACCTGCGTCCTGGGACCTGCGTCCTGGGACAGCTGGGTTAAGGGGAGGGCTGGGGTGACCCTGAAGGGCGGATCATAGCTCGGGTCATACCAGGTCTCTCTTACAGCTTGGGTGCGAGGTCACAGCAGGGTGCCACGGTGACCCACCCCACACCCTGTTGGTACATTCCACTGGGCAGTGCTGCAGAGCCTACCTGCAGACAGCACTGCCGGCCCCCCAGCAGGGGGCAGCGAAGGGGCAAGAAGAGACAGGAAGGGGCAGGAAGGGGCAGGAAGGGGCAGGAAGAAACAGGAAGGGGCAGGAAGAAACAGGAAGAGACAGGAAGAGGCAGGAAGAGACACGAAGAGACAGGAATGGGCAGGAATGGGCAGGAAGGGGCAGGAAGGGGCAGGAAGGGGCAGGAAGGGGCAGGAAGGGGCAGGGTAAGGGTAATGGAGAGCAGGGAGGAAGAGAGGAGCCTGGAGGAGAGAGAGCATCCCCACAGTAACCCCCGGACGAGCGTGGCGCCCCACGCCGTCGGCGACACTGTTGCCATGGGGACAGGGGAAGGGGAGGCAGGGGCCTTCTACTTCAAAAAGGAACCAACAAGTAGCAAAGCATCATGGGAACACTGGAGCCAATTAACATGAGCGCCGTCTGAGGCCTGGCTCTATCCAGGCTAGTCTACGACTTCAAACATCACTGTCAAATAACAGACAGCCCCCCCGGCTTATCTCTCATCTCCTGTAAACACATGGCCTCTGACGAAGGGGGCACACTGCAGGATATCCTGCAGGATGAAGGGTCTGAATGCTGACAGCCCAAGGCTTCCTCGCTGGGCATCAACATGGCGTCTGTCTTAAAAGCATCTTGACTGGCGGGCGTTTGTGTGTTCTGAGGCAGGGTTGGGTTAGTCCAGGCAGCAGGGCGAGGCGGCGGGGGGACAGACAGACAGACAGACAGAGAGAGAGAGAGGGCAGAGAGAGAGAGACAGATACAGAGAGAGAGACAGACAGAGAGAGAGACACAGACAGAGAGAGACACAGACAGAGAGAGAGGGCAGAGAGAGAGAGAGAGAGACAGACACAGAGAGAGAGAGACACAGAGACAGAGACACAGACAGAGAGAGAGGGCAGAGAGAGAGAGAGACAGACACAGAGAGAGAGAGAGAGAGAGAGAGAGAGAGAGAGAGAGAGAGAGAGAGAGAGAGAGAGAGACAAGAGTGACAGAGAGAGTGACAGATAGAGAGAGAGAGACACACAGCGAGAAAGAGACAGAGAGAGCATCTTGGGGTAGATAGGGTGAAACCTGGGAGAGAACCAGGAGAGACCGAGGAGGAGGAGGGGAGAGACTGGGGAGAGGAGAGAGAGCAGCGACAGACAGACAGAGACCTCTAAGGGCCTTTAAACGGAGAGGAATACACTAATAAATACCCACCTCCAGATCCTGAACACATGAGCCAACAGCACAAGGAGAGACAGAGACAACACAAGGACACAATCAACACAGCACACGCAACCTAGGAGACACAACCCTATCAACAGGAAACTACACACAGGTACACAACCAATCACAGCCCTTCCATGTCAATCCAGCCTGGGGGAGGGGGGAGAGGGGGGAGGAGGGAGAAGGAGGAGGGGGGAGGAGGGAGGAGGAGAAGGCTGGAAGGGAAAGGCATCAATGACCTCTGGACTAGCCGAGATTATGTGGAAATGCCATCTTATGAATAAAAACATGATCCCAAAGCATGGTGGGTAATAGGCACGGACCCAGAGCATGGCCTGGTCCCTCATCAGTCCGAGTTTGTCTGAATGGGGTCATTAATCACCCCAGATGCTAGCGTACCGTCACAATGACACCCTTTGCATGCACATCACACGAGCATGGGCACACACCCTTCATGAGTCATCGAACAAGCCTGCAAACAAAGATGCATACTGGAATCTTATCATACAGACATCATATTCCGGCCATATCACTGTTAGACTGCCTTAACCCCCCCCCCCCCCTCCCCTCCCCTCCCCCCCTCCCCTCCCCTCCCCTCCCCTCCCCCCCTCCCCTCCCCTCCCCCCCAGGTCTTTAACCCCGCCCCCTCTCCTCCCCTCCCCCCCAGGTCTTTAACCCCGCCCCCTCTCCTCCCCTCCCCCCCAGGTCTTTAACCCCGCCCCCTCTCCTCTCCTCTCCTCCCCTCCCCCCCAGGTCTTCCTGTGTAGGTGGGGTTCCCAGCCCCCTCTCCTCCCCTTCCCCCAGGTCTTACTGTGTAGGTGGGGTTCCCAGCCCCCTCTCCTCCCCTCCACCCAGGTCTTACTGTGTAGGTGGGGTTCCCAGCCTCCTCCCCTCCCCCCAGGTCTTACTGTGTAGGTGGGCTTCCCAGCCCCCTCTCCTCCCCTCCCCCCAGGTCTTACTGTGTAGGTGGGGTTCCCAGCCTCCTCCCCTCCCCCCAGGTCTTACTGTGTAGGTGGGGTTCCCAGCCTCCTCCCCTCCCCCCAGGTCTTACTGTGTAGGTGGGGTTCCCAGCCTCCTCCCCTCCCCCCAGGTCTTACTGTGTAGGTGGGGTTCCCAGCCCCCTCTCCTCCCCTCCCCCCAAGTCTTACTGTGTAGGTGGGGTTCCCAGCCCCCTCTCCTCCCCTCCCCCCAAGTCTTACTGTGTAGGTGGGGTTCCCAGCCTCCTCCCCTCCCCCCAGGTCTTACTGTGTAGGTGGGGTTCCCAGCCCCCTCTCCTCCCCTCCCCCCAGGTCTTACTGTGTAGGTGGGGTTCCCAGCCTCCTCCCCTCCCCCCAGGTCTTACTGTGTAGGTGGGGTTCCCAGCCCCCTCTCCTCCCCTCCCCCCAAGTCTTACTGTGTAGGTGGGGTTCCCAGCCCCCTCTCCTCCCCTCCCCCCAAGTCTTACTGTGTAGGTGGGGTTCCCAGCCCCCTCTCCTCCCCTCCCCCCAAGTCTTACTGTGTAGGTGGGGTTCCCAGCCTGCACCCTGAGCTCTGCCAGCACCCAGATGCCGTTGGTCAGCTTGATGGACTGGTACAGCATGTCCTGGGCCTCCACCGTGCGCTTGGCGATGGTGAAGATGTTGCTGCCCTGCAGCTTGTTGGACGCCGCGTCTGCCAGGGGAGAGAGAGATGGGGGTCAGATGGCTGAGCGGTTAGGGAATCGGGCCGTTAGTCAGAAGGTTGCCGGTTCAATTCCCAGCCTTGCAAAATGACGTTGTGTCCTTGGGCAAGGCACTTCACCCTACTTGCCTCTCGGGGGAATGTCCCTATACTTACTGTAAGTCGCTCTGGATAAGAATGGCTGCTAAATGACTAGATGTAAATTTAGAGAAGCTTCTAGCTGAACAGCTCTGCTAACACGCTGACATGCCATATTTCAGCCTGGAGCACAGCACTAAGCTGCTCCTCACCGTGTAACCCTAACCCCTCTCTCCCTCCATCCCTCCCTCACCCAATGTCTCCCTCCCTCCCTCCCTCACCTGAGTTGAGGTGACAGTCTTTGATCTGGAACTGGGACTCGTGTTCGTTAGGGATGTCCTTCCAGGTGGCCAGGAACACCTGCCGGTCTGGGAGAGGAGGAGGAACATGAGGGTGTGCTCCAGGCCCCCCTGCAGCCCCCTGCTGCTAGCCCCAGCCTGAAGCCCCACATGGGGGCTAGAGGCCCCAAATCTCCCCCTGGGCCCTTAGGAGGATCCAACAGCAGTTATGAAGTAGCACACACACACACAGACAAACTAGCATGCTGTGCACACACACACACAAACACGAGCAAAAAGCTCTTAAACACTGACGCATCAGTCACGTTTGACCTAAGATGGCTTGTTTTGCTGTAGAGCAGAGAGACAGGGGTTACACAGGGAGCAGAGGGACAGGGGTTACACAGGGAGCAGAGAGACAGGGGTTACACAGGGAGCAGAGAGACAGGGGTTACACAGGGAGCAGAGGGACAGGGGTTACACAGGGAGCAGAGAGACAGGGGTTACACAGGGAGCAGAGACAGGGGTTACACAGGGAGCAGAGAGACAGGGGTGACACAGGGAGCAGAGAGACAGGGGTTACACAGGGAGCAGAGAGACAGGGGTTACACAGGGAGCAGAGACAGGGGTTACACAGGGAGCAGAGAGACAGGGGTTACACAGGGAGCAGAGAGACAGGGGTTACACAGGGAGCAGAGAGACAGGGGTTACACAGGGAGCAGAGACAGGGGTTACACAGGGAGCAGAGGGACAGGGGTTACACAGGGAGCAGAGACAGGGGTTACACAGGGAGCAGAGAGACAGGGGTTACACAGGGAGCAGAGAGACAGGGGTGACACAGGGAGCAGAGAGACAGGGGTTACACAGGGAGCAGAGAGACAGGGGTTACACAGGGAGCAGAGAGACAGGGGTGACACAGGGAGCAGAGAGACAGGGGTTACACAGGGAGCAGAGAGACAGGGGTTACACAGGGAGCAGAGGGACAGGGGTTACACAGGGAGCAGAGAGACAGGGGTTACACAGGGAGCAGAGAGACAGGGGTGACACAGGGAGCAGAGAGACAGGGGTTACACAGGGAGCAGAGAGACAGGGGTTACACAGGGAGCAGAGAGACAGGGGTGACACAGGGAGCAGAGAGACAGGGGTTACACAGGGAGCAGAGAGACAGGGGTGACACAGGGAGCAGAGAGACAGGGGTGAGACAGGGAGAAGAGACACTCACCCATCTTGCCATCCTCCACAAACAGCATGCTAATAGGGTACTGGCAACTGAAGTAGAACACGTCAATGTTGTTCTTCACAGCCACCTGTGTGTGTGTGGGGGGGGGGGATGGGGAGGACAGGAGAAGAGGACGAATGAGAGAGGGAGAGCGAGAGAGTATTAACAGACATAATGATTCATTGTTTTCAAGTGTTCTGAAAGGATAGGAAACGCAGTGACTGTGTGTGTGTGTGTGTGTGTCAGGACTGTGTTTCTCTGAAAATGCAAAAGCAGGGCAGGGCCAGGTGACACTGAAAAGACAGCCTGGATCATTCATCCTGGACAGCTCAGTTTTGAGGAAGCCAAACCAACGGCAGAATGTCTGATTCTTACTGCGCCGACATGATTGTTCTCCAGTTAAACAGCGCTCTCCAGAAGATAATTGCTACACTGCATTGAGAAGCAGCCAGAGAAATAACAGCATCAGCAAGGCAAACGCTTCTGTTAATTCCCACTTCCCTTGACAACACGCCTCAGCCCTACTGGTTTAGACTGTCTCCTGGGTTTCTGGTGTGAAATCTTCCCAAAATGAAAAAGGGCAACATCGTGGTTTGGTACCGTAGGTTCATCATGAGTCATGTCTTTAAAAAACGTTCTGGGGCTGAATCCGGGGCTGGGCTGAGGGAGAGAGAGAGAGAGAGAGAGAGAGAGAGAGAGAGAGAGAGAGAGAGAGAGAGAGAGAGAGAGAGAGAGAGAGAGAGAGAGAGAGGGGGGGGGGTGGACCCAGCTAGAGGTGCTGGCGTGTGGGGACACTAATGACAGGCGCTCCTCTCTGTGTGAGCTGAGGGATCCCCTTATCTCCCCTCTCCAGCTGCTTTGCTCTGCTCTCCCTCCCGCTGCCACCCCCCCCCCCCCTCCAACTGTCACTTCAACAGCCCTGCTTCGCCGCAGCCCCATCTCCACGACGACTCCTTTGTGTGTACGAAGAAAACGAATCAAGAGAGTTCTAGAAGGTCTCTTGCGCGGTGACTGGTGTAGCGTGGGAATCCGACACCCTGGGGCTGGTTTTGTTTTTTTTAGATGAAGCTCACAGGAAAACAGCCAGTCAGGTGCTGGGTGGGGCTGTGTGGGCGGGGCTGGGTGGTGTGGGCGGGGCTGGGTGGTGTGGGTGGGGCTGGGTGGTGTGGGGGTGTGTGGGGCTGTGTGGTGTGGGTGGGGCTGTGTGGTGTGGGTGGGGCTGGGTGGTGCTGTGTGATGTGGGTGGTGGTGTGGGTGGTGCTGTGTGGTGTGGGTGGTGGGGGTGGGGCTGTGTGGTGTGGGCGGGGCTGGGTGGTGTGGGTGGGGCTGGGTGGTGTGGGGCTGTGTGGGGCTGTGTGGTGTGGGTGGGGCTGTGTGGTGTGGGTGGGGCTGGGTGGTGCTGTGTGGTGTGGGTGGTGGGGGTGGGGCTGTGTGGTGTGGGTGGGGCTGGGTGGTGCTGTGTGGTGTGGGTGGTGGGGGTGGGGCTGTGTGGTGTGGGTGGGGCTGGGTGGTGGTTACCTGGAGGTTGTTGAGGGGCTCCATCTTCATGACAGGGCCCACCGTGCTGAGGGGCAGGCTGGCCTCGATGGTCTGGTTCGGGCTGAGAGGAGTGAGGATCTGGAGGGGCCCGGCTGGGGCCAGGCCAAAACTACACACAGAGGAGAGACCAGTCACAGAGAGACACAGAGGAGAGACCAGTCACAGAGAGACAGAGGAGAGACGAGCTACAGAGAGACAGAGGAGAGACCAGTAACAGAGAGACAGAGGAGAGACCAGTAACAGAGAGACAGAGGAGAGACGAGCTACAGAGAGACAGAGGAGAGACCAGTAACGGAGAGACCAGTCACACAGTCTAAACTGCCATCCCAGCTGGTTCACCAGTACGACCTCTGACCTGTTTCTGTTGAACTGGATGGCGAAGTCGCTCATGACGCTCATGGCCTTGTTGGTGATGGTCAGTTCCATCTGGATCACCCCCGCCCGGCGGGCAAACGTACCCGAAATCTCCAGACCCTTGGCCTTCATGGCTGGCAGCCACACCTGGAAACACATCAAAACACCTTACTTCCTGTATACAACACCCTACTTCCTGTATACAACACCATACTTCCTGTATACAACACCATACTTCCCATATACAACACTTACTTCTTGTATACAACACCATACTTCCTGTATACAACACCATACTTCCTGTATACAACACCATATTTCCTGTATACAACACCATACTTCCTGTATACAACACCTTACTACCTGTATACACCATACTTCCTGTATACGACACCGTACTTCCTGTATACAACCCCATACTTCCTGTATACAACAACTTACTTCCTGTATACAACACCATACCGCCTGTATAATACAGCTAAGCTGCTTTTAGACAGTTTACAGTTCAACTTCACAGTCAGATATTTCCAGCCTGGAACATGGAAAAGAGGAACGCACTGTCTTAGGTGGGATGTAGGCTCCCGTCGTCATGCCAACGCTCCCTCCCAGGTCAAACAGGTCGCCGAGGCCGCCCCCCACAGGGGCGTTCAGGGAGGCGGGCATCACAGCAGGGGGTGCCCCGAAACCCACGCCCATCTAGGGACCCGGAGAACCAAACAGTCAGCCAGTCAGTCAACACAGAAACACCGGAGAGGAGGTATGGTGGGGGCGGAACCTCCAGGAACTTACCGCTGGACTGCCTCCTATGTCTCCTCCGAGCTGGAGGGAGAGAGAGATAGAAGGAGAGAGAGAGAGAGCAAGGTTATTATGACATCATCTGAGATTCACCTAGTCATCCTCTGTGATGTTGGGGTGGGGGTGACTGATGAGAGATGGTGAGGTGGAGGAGGGCTAAGACAACCTGGTTACCACAACTCATGACCTCCACAGGGAACTGAACTAAACCGGAACAGACCGGCTCTCCTTCTGACATCTCTGATGTTTGAAAGTCGGTCGGTACAGAACTCGGTTCAGGAAGAGACATGACTTCAGGTTTACACTACAGCTAACTACAGGGGGGGGGGGGGTTGACAGCCTATGGTTTCATACTGAGATCGCCAGGAAGCTGAGGTCTACGGCGAGCTACCACACAACACCCTGGGGCCAACAACCACTAGGGTGTGAAGGAGACTGACCCCAGACTGACTGGGGACTGGGGGCTCTGGGGCTGGGGGCTCTGGGGCTGGGGGCTCTGGGGCTGGGGGCTCTGGGGCTGGGGGGCTCTGGGGCTGGGGGCTCTGGGGCTGGGGGCTCTGGGGCTGGGGGCTCTGGGGCTGGGGGCCCTGGGGCTGGGGGCCCTGGGGCTGGGGGCTCTGGGACTGGGGGCTCTGGGGCTGGGGGCTCTGGGGCTGGGGGCTCTGGGGCTGGGGGCTCTGGGGGCTCTGGGGCTGGGGGCTCTGGGGGCTCTGGGGCTGGGGGCTCTGGGGGCTGGGCCTCCATCCTGAGGGGGATGTGAGGCTGGTGGGGGGAGGGGGAGGACAGAGGCCAGAGGTGAGAGGGCAGGAGAGGCTCTATGCGTCAGATGACTCATTTTAGAGGCTGTTAAGAGTCACCACAACCTGTGGTGCAGGTAGACACATGGACAGTAAATAGCGACAGAAACAGGTAAAGATATCAGAAATGAACAGAAATATCGTAGTAAGAGTATAAATAAACACTGAGGCCTGCTGGGATGATGTCACAATGTGATGACGTGTGTGATGTCACAATGTGATGACGTGTGTGATGTCACAATGTGATGACGTGTGTGATGTCACAATGGTATGACGTGTGTGATGTCACAATGTGATGACGTGTGTGATGTCACAATGGTATGTCCAGGGCTCGAAATTAACGGCATCTAATGACAACCTTTCCAAACTTTTTTTCCAACCTTTAGAAACGTTTTAGAAAGTGGCCTGTTTTTTGGGGAGAACATGTTGTTTTTTTCTTTCTTTTTTTACCCTTAATAATGTAAAAATAAATATATTATATATATAATTTTTTTCCCCCCAAACCTTTCAAATGCAAAAACAAGAATTTACATTTGGGAACAGGTCAAGTTTAGTTTGGGACAGTTCATTTTGTACTTCGGGACGGTACTGGGACAATGAGGAACAAAGTTAGTTGCGAGCCCTGGGTACGTCACAGTGATGTGATACCACAATGTGATGGTGAGTGATGTCACAGTGTGTGTGTTCCCCCTACTATAGTTACCGGTTCAGACTCATCCCCCATCTGCAAGTGTTGCATTGAACAAAGAAGGTAACAAAACACACAAGTGTCACAAGGAGAGAAGAAGAAACCAGGAAACAGAAATGAAGAGAGAGAGAGAAGGCAGCATTTCTGAGTTGAGGGGAGAGAGGGAGGTTGGGGGGGGAGAGGGAGGTTGGGGGGGAGAGAGGGAGGTTGGGGGGGAGAGAGGGAGGCTGGGGGGGAGAGAGGGAGGTTAGGGGGGAGAGAGGTTGAGGGGGGGGGGAGGTTGGGGGGAGAGAGGGAGGTTGGGGGGGAGAGAGGGAGGCTGGGGGGGAGAGAGGGAGGCTGGGGGGGAGAGAGGGAGGTTAGGGGGGAGAGAGGTTGAGGGGGGGGGGGAGGTTGGGGGGAGAGAGGGAGGCTGGGAGGGAGAGAGGGAGGTTAGGGGGAGGGAGTGCAGGGGCACCTGACCCACCAGACTGTCCAGTCCCCCTCCCAGGAGGTCCATGGCCCCCAGCTGCATGGCGGCAGGGGGGGGCGGGGGCCCCGAGGTGGCAGGGCCGGCCAGATCCAGGTTGAGCAGGTCCCCCAGGAGGTCTCCCTGGGACGGGATTACAGCAGGGGGGGCCTCGGCCCCCGGGCCCCCCGCCACGGAGCCCACCTCTGGGCTCTCCACACTCTCCCCACTGCTGGGGGGGGAAACAGCATTCAGTTATACATGTCTTTCGTTTGGCAATCTTGGTTTCCTGCCGGTGTGTGTGTGTGTAAGTATGTTTATGTGTGTGCGATAGTACATATATATATATATGTGTGTGTGTGTGTGTGTGAGACTCACGATCCGGTGCGAGCTGGCAGCCTCTTGTGCTGGACCCCGCGGCTGCCCTCCACGAAGGCGCTGGGGGGCTTGTGGTAGACGGAGGCCAGGGTGCCGATGTGGCAGATGAGCTCCTCCAGCAGGGTGGGCTCGATCAGGTCCGTCTCCTCCGAGATCAGGGGCTTCTCAGCCAGCACCACCTCCTTGGCCGCCACCGGGTCGGTGGAGAGCAGGCGCCAGTAGATGTAGCCTCGGTCACGCAGGTCGGGGTTGTCAGAGTCCTGGGGTGGGGGGGGAAGGGGGGAGGAGGGGATGACTGATTAATACCGTAATCATCTTACCCCCCGCCCACACACACACTCCCTATCCCCTCCCTCCCCTCCCTCCCTCTCTTCCCCCCCCCCTCTCCCTCCCCCCTCCCTCCCTCCTTCCACTCCCTCCACTTTCTCCCTTCCCTCCCACCCTAGACTTTCTCCCTTCCCTCCCTCCCTCCCTCCCCTCCCTCCCTCCAACCCTCCAACCCTCCCCCTCCCCTCCCTCCCTCCCTCCCTCCCTCCCTCCCTCCCTCCCTCCCTCCCTCCCTCCCTCCCTCCCTCCCTCCCTCCCTCCCTCCCTCCCTCCCTCCTTCCCTCCCTCCCTCCCTCCCTCCCTCCCTTCCCCTCCCTACAGGACCTCTGGGTAAGGGAACAGGACGCTAGGCAGCTTGTCTCCTCTGCAGCGCTCTCCTTCAGACCTGATGATACCATCTCAAGCGCCCTGATTGCCCTGATTCAGCGCTGATAAAAACGCGTGTCCGCACGACGCAATGAAGGTGACCTTGCTCCATTCAGCTACCCCAGACTCACCAACTATTCAGGGCGTGACAATACCCTGTTGAGAATCCATTCTGTCAGCCTATCTAGTCATGTCCGGTTCTTTCTGCAGGGTCCACGAGTCTCGTCTGCAGGGGGTGCGATCGTCATTGTCGCGGGAGGACGAGGGCAGAGCGCTGTCTGAACCACCTCCCAGCATGCAACATGTGTGTGAGTGTACTGTGTGTGTGTGGGACCCACCTGTGTGGCCAGGCTGAGGACCTGCTGCACCAGTTCCTGGGTCTCTGTAGGCTTCTTGAGGAACAGTTTGACGATGGCCGTCAATAGCTGCAGCTGCACCTGTCAGGTTACACACACACACACTCTGGTTACACACACACACACTGGTTACACCCTCCCACACCCAGAGACAGGGGCAGCCCCAGAGACGGTGCTCGGTGTGGGGTGAGCGTGGAGCTCTGACCTGGGTGCTCTCGTCGTGGAAGCCTTCCAGAAAGCTCTCCAGCAGCTCGTCGGCGTTGTCGATCCTCTCGGCGTACTCTCCCACGATCCAGATCATGGCGGCGCGGGCCTCCGGCTCATCCAGGGAGTCCAGGTTCTCACACAAGGTAGCGATCACACTCTCGTACCTGGAGACACAGGGTAACGATCACGCTCTCGTACCTGGATACACGAGCAGCGCGCCTGGGTTCACACGCACGCTCTTTCCCAGCACACCACTTCATCCCAGAATGTGTTTTTGTCGTGCTCGACGTTAAAACGCTTTTATTTCGGAGGCCCTGTTGACGAGAGGTGTCACAGAGAGCTTCACGCACGCACGCCCGCAGAGCTGCGCCTAAACCCTGAAGGACGACGAGGAGAAACTGAGAGGAAAAATGGAAGGAACTTTGAGAGGAGCAGTTCAACGAGGACTCCCCTCCTCCAGAGACGGGCGGTGACACAGAGAGGTGCAGAACACACCACTCCGGCACCGCTCTTGAGTTTGAGAGTTGATTCTTAAAAGCCAGGACCGCATTAGCATTGCTACTTCAGCTTCCTCTCTCTCTCTCCCACAAGGCAGCGCATGCATTAGGTCTATTGAATGAGGTGGCCCACTTCGGTTTGAACCCACTAATAATAGATTTCACAGTCTGTGAACTTTCATTATGCAAGAATTCGGACTCCTTCTTCTTGAGTTTGTATATTTCGTTGACTGCACTTAATAAGAAAGCTGTGACAATGCAATTATGAAACTGTAACGGCTGGCTGACACGTAACAAACATTGTTTTTGACTTGTAATTCTTTAATTAATAATGAATGAGAGGCCAGGTCGCTGTTTCACTAAGGGGCTCTCAGCTGTTGAAGAGCACAGGAGGGCAGAATGGAGCCTCTCTCTTACACGATGCAAGTCAAGCAGAAAAACGTTTAAGTTGGTTTAATGAGCTCTCTCTCTCTCTCTCTGCTTCTCCCTGACCATTATTGGACGAACACACCAGGCTCCAGAAAGTGTGTGTGTGTGCATATACACTCGTGCAAAATTTGATGCATAATCATGCATTCCCAGACGATAATCCAACAACTAAAGTAGTGGTATAGACTGGTCCCTTAGGGAAATCTAAGTGGGTGGTAACCCAAAAAACACACTGGAACATCCGGTTAGCTGACTCCAAAGATATGTTGTTTTCCCCCCGGAGATACTGCTGCAGAGAAGCTAAACACAATCTCCTTTGATCAATGGGATGTGTCAGGAGAAAACCAAGCCTGCAGTAAAGAATGATTCATCCCTCGTAGCTTCACTGAGGCACCAAACACAATCACCCAGTGACAGACACGAGTGGAGCCATCCCTAAAACGGGAAATCTGATTGTCATCAGATTGTTTTTTTCTATTTTTGCCTTTCTTCAAACGCACTGCAAGATCCTCTTCGCAAGTGAATTCTGAGACATTAGCTTCCTAGATAAACGCCTGAAATACATTTCCTTCCGGCTGTCCAGTTGTTCCCCCGGAAGACAAGGAGCTGGCGGCCAACAGGTGACCTACTTGTTGGGGGTATTTGACAGGTGACCTACTTGTTGGAGGTATTTGACAGGTGACCTACTTGTTGGAGGTATTTGACAGGTGACCTACTTGTTGGAGGTATTTGACAGGTGACCTACTTGTTGGAGGTATTTGACAGGTGACCTACTTGTTGGAGGTATTTGACAGGTGACCTACTTGTTGGAGGTATTTGACAGGTGACCTACTTGTTGGAGGTATTTGACAGGTGACCTACTTGTTGGGGGTATTTGACAGGTGACCTACTTGTTGGAGGTATTTGACAGGTGACCTACTTGTTGGGGGTATTTGACAGGTGACCTACTTGTTGGGGGTATTTGACAGGTGACCTACTTGTTGGAGGTATTTGACAGGTGACCTACTTGTTGGAGGTATTTGACAGGTGACCTACTTGTTGGAGGTATTTGACAGGTGACCTACTTGTTGGGGTATTTGCGGAAGATGTCCTTGATGACCACGATGGCCTCCTGGACGACGTAGTTGACCTTGGTCTGGATGAGGTCCAGCAGCGTGCTGACACAGCGCTCCGCAGATTGCTGACAGACACACAGGAGAGGAGGGGGAGAAGGGGGGGAGAGGGGGGAGAGAGAGGGGGGGAGAGATAGGGGGGAGAGATAGGGGGGAGAGAGGGGGGGGGAGAGAGAGAGGAGGGGGGGAGAGAGGGGGGGGAGAGAGAGAGGAGTGGGGGGAGAGAGGGGGGGGGAGAGAGAGAGGGGGGGAGAGAGAGAGGGGGGGGAGAGAGAGGGGGGAGAGAGAGAGGGGGGGGAAGAGAGAGGGGGGAGAGAGAGGGGGGGAGAGAGAGGGGGGGAGAGGAGGGGGGAGAGGGGGGGAGAGGGGGGGCGAGGGGGGGGGGAGAGAGAGAGAGGAGGGGGGGGGGGGAAGGGGGGGGAGAGGGGGAGAGAGAGAGGGGGGAGAGGGGGGGGCGAGAGAGAGAGGAGGGGGGAGAGAGAGAGGGGGGAGAGAGAGAGGGGGGAGAGAGAGGGGGAGAGAGAGAGGGGGAGAGAGAGAGGGGGGAGAGAGAGGGGGGAGAGAGAGAGAGGAGGGGGAGAGGGGGGGAGAGGGGGGGGCGAGGGGGGGGGAGAGAGAGAGAGGAGGGGGGGGAAGGGGGGGAGAGAGAGGGGGAGAGGGGGGGAGAGAGAGGGGGAGAGAGAGAGGGGGGGGGGAGAGAGAGAGAGGGGGGGAAGAGGGGGAGAGAGGGGGAGAGAGAAAGGGGGGGGGGGAGAGACCTGTCAGTCTGAACCAGCCCTCACTAGCTAACCTGTAAACACTCACAGGGAAACATTCCGACTTGAAAACATTCCCCCGGAAGGGCCTGGGAGCCCTCAAATGCCAGTTAGAACCCTTGAACGTTACGACGTGTTACACAGCCTGATCACATGCAGGGTTCCTGTACAAACTCTGACACTAAATCACATGACACCCAAAGTCACATGACAGCCTCCAGATGAGAGCACTGTCAGGGGCCAGCTGGTGAACACAGCACTGGGTTAGTCTCCAGCAGCCTTCAGATCCTGCCTGTGTCATGTGACGGGCCCTCACCTCCACCTTGATGGCACAGCGCCCGATGGCTCGCACTGCCTTACGCACAAAGTCCACATCCACCTCGGTGGCGTACTCCTTTAGCTCGGCCAGCACCTACGAGACAGAATCCCTGTCACAAGCCTGCGTACGTACAGTTCATCACAGAATTACTGACAGGCATACATGACACCTGCCCCAGCTGGTCATCACGTGATAAGACATCTGCTGGATTGGAAGAAGCTACTCAATCAAACATGACTAAACCTTCCTCTGCCCGAGGGGCCTTTATTGAAGACCGTCGCCCGGGGCGACTGGTTACCTGGGCGATGTTGGCCTGGGAGGCCAGTCGGATCATGATGTCCAGTTTCTCCAGCTTGACGTAGATGGGGTCGTTGTACTTGACGAAGAACACCTTCATCTCGTGCTTCAGGATCTCAGGCCTGAGGATCAGGAGACCACAGTCGTTACCAGAACCATCACCTGCTGCGTCACCATCCCAGGAAAGAGCCTGTTTAAATATGGATGCACATCCACTTATGCTGCTCTCTCAGCGGCGGGTAAAAGGGATGGTAGGAAGGAAGGCTCGCGGCCGTCCGGAGTAAAGGGATGTGAACTGAGATGTGGCTGGTAAAGACAGAATGTTCTACTTCTGATGCTTGATCTTCTGCTGGACTATCTATTTTCACCATTAGTATGTCGCTATGGATAAAATTAGCTGGCTAAAAGAACCAAAACGTCAACAGTAAACGGTCAACAAGGGGGATGACAAGAAGGGAGACA
The DNA here is from genome assembly GCF_054491055.1 of Hypomesus nipponensis. Classification (NCBI taxonomy): domain Eukaryota; kingdom Metazoa; phylum Chordata; class Actinopteri; order Osmeriformes; family Osmeridae; genus Hypomesus; species Hypomesus nipponensis. The sequence goes on from NC_140388.1 coordinate 11,829,378, forward strand.
GGAAGTGAGGCCGGGAGTGAGACAGGAAGTGAGGCCGGGAGTAAGACAGGAAGTGAGGCCGGGAGTGAGACAGGGAGTGAGGCCGGGAGTGAGACAGGGAGTGAGACAGGGAGTGAGACAGGAAGTCAGACAGGGAGTGAGACAGGAAGTCAGACAGGGAGTGAGACAGGAAGTCAGACAGGGAGTGAGACAGGAAGTCCTTCCTACCTCTTCTGGACGATGAGGTTGATGTTCCTGAGGGCCACGTACTGCAGCTCCGGCTCTGCCGACAGCAGGGTGACCAGGGGCGGAGCCAGCTTCTTCAGCAGGGTGCTGTAGTAGTCCAGATCCTTAGGAAGCATCTCCATGAACTTCATGAGCACCTTGACGGCTGAGAGCACCACCGCTGAGTTGGCGTGGGACAGGCGAGGGGTGACGCGCTCGCAGATGCTGGAGGACCAGAAGAAGAGGAGAGTCAGGAAGTGTGACGGATACAGACTCTCAAGCTCCACGTGGCTCAGAGGAGCGGCGGTGACCTCAGACCTCTGGGACTCGCGGTCGTCGCGGGGGGTGTAGTTGGCCAGGCAGTCCAGGATGAAGATCTGGCCCCACTCGGTGCACTCGTTCAGGGCCGTCAGCAGCTTGTTGATGGACTGGGGGTTGAGGTCCAGCAGGTTGCTGTTGGGGTGGGACTCTGCTATCTCTGACAGTGCTGCCACAGCATTAGCTACCACCTGAGAGAGAGAGACAGAGAGACATAGAGAGAGAGAAACGTAGAGAGAGAGAGACAGAGAGAGAGATAGAGGGAGAGAGACAGAGACATAGAGGGAGAGACAGAGACATAGAGGGAGAGACAGAGACATAGAGGGAGAGACAGAGTGAGAGACACAGAGAGAGAGACAGAGACATAGAGGGAGAGAGAGAGACAGAGGGAGAGAGAGAGAGAGAGGGAGAGACAGAGATATAGAGGGAGAGAGAGAGAGAGGGAGAGACATAGAGGGAGAGAGAGAGACAGACAGAGACAGAGTGAGAGAGAGAGGGAGTGAGAGACAGAGTGTATGGGAAAGAGGAACAAGTTGAAATTGTAGGTCAACTCCCCCCCCCCCGAGGCCCACAGGCCAGCAGTCTAGACCAGGGCCTGGCCTGGCCGGCATGGCTGGGCGAGGGAGCCTCACCATGGGGTTGGAGTCTGAGATCAGGTCCTTGAGGGTGTCCAGGAAGCCCTGGTCCTCCACCAGCTGGGCGTTGATGTCGTGGAGCTTGGCCACGCACACGGCCGCCGTCTTCCTCACGTAGGGGTCCTCGTCCTTCAGACACTTCCTCAGTGGCTCACACAGGTACTCCGTGATCTTGTCCACGCGGATGCAGCCCATGGTGCGCACGGCTAGGGCTCGGATCAGGGGGTTGGGGTCCTCGCAGTCCTGGAGGAGGTGGGGGAGGAGGTAAACATCAGTGCTCATGAGTGTGTGACACGAGTGCCAGGCCAAGTTTTGTTGTTTTGCCTTTTTAGGATGTTAATATGGTTAATATGCCTCGGACCACATCTCAGGTCCGAGGCACAGCGAACAAAAATAGTACTCCAGTATAACAGTAACATCTCAAGGAGCAGGTAGCTAATTAAGGTCATTGACAAAGCTGTCTAGAGTACCTTGACGAAGGTGTTGACCGCCATAATAGCCATGTCAGGCTGGCTCTTGGCATAGTTCATCAGGTAGAGGTACACCAGCTTCTTCAGCTCCAGGTTGTCGGTCTGCATGCAGTTCACCACGTCTGGGAACAAGGCACTGAGACACAAGCACAAGTCAGAGTCTTACCTCACACGTCAGTCAGAGTCCTAGCTCACAAGTCAAGTCAGAGTCCTAGCTCACAAGTCAGAGTCAGAGTCCTAGCTCACAAGTCAGTCAGAGTCCTAGCTCACAAGTCAGTCAGAGTCCTAGCTCACAAGTCAAAGTCAGAGTCCCAGCTCACAAGTCAGTCAGAGTCCTAGCTCACAAGTCAGAGTCAGAGTCCTAGCTCACAAGTCAGTCAGAGTCCTAGCTCACAAGTCAAAGTCAGAGTCCTAGCTCACAAGTCAAAGTCAGAGTCCTAGCTCACAAGTCAGAGTCAGAGTCCTAGCTCATGAGTCACAGCGTGGATGAGATGATGCGTGTCGGGAGTGCGTGGGGGGAACGTACCTGACGTCCTTGCCAACCGTCATGGAGGCGATCACCTTCTTCACTGCCTCCTTTTTCTTCTCTTTCTTGTCGCTGTTCAGCTCAGCTTTCAGCTCGAAGATCTCTCCTGCAAACAGCCGTCAAACAAAAACATCAACCGACGACCGACGCCGTTCAACAGGGGGGGGGTCTGTTCAACAGGTACCGTTTGAAACTACTATATGAAACGGCTAGTTCTGACCAAGTGATTTGATTGGACAAGGGAAGGCTTTGTATTGCTTGGCAACAGTCTGTCGGTGTTGCAGAACTATTTTGTGTTGGCGGAGCCAATACAAAATAAATAAAAGCAAAATCACACTCAAGGTTGTGCGTTATTGCTGACTACCATCACGACCGTGCCGACATTCAGCAAGGCGACGTTCCCCCTCGAGTGACACTGTTTAAACAAAGGCTGGCCTCGGTCAACGACAAACCAAATTGGCGACATGACCACACACATGGGGAGCAACGTGAGATCTCAGAGGGCAGGATGAATCCTTGCACATCTCTGATGGAGGCCTATCGACCCTGCTCTATTTGTGTGGCCTACGTGCAAAAACAAACACAGACGCTGGACTTTCGCCTCCCTTCAGGCCAGCTAGCCGAGCCGTTTGGATCTCAGATGGATGCTGCTGCATGTCAAGGGAGTTTCCTCTGGGCTCAAACACACACACACACACACACCTGCCAGTGGGACTAACCCGTAGCTTTGAGACAAGCACAGCTCACGGCTAACACTATCATCAGGGAAATAATCATCTGATCAGTGCTGAGGCAGTCAGGGTTGATGTCAGCAGGTGGCAGTTTGGGGTGGTAGGGGGGAGTGGGAACACTCACGGGTGAGACAGGGCCAGGGAGAGACAAAAGGGGTGGGGAACTTTGAGAGAGTTAATGCCCAATGTTCCTAAGCCGATTCAGGTGACTAGAACTGCTGCCTTCATCACACGCACACAGCCAGTGTTACGGCCAGCCTAGGGATCGCTCTCCCCTTCCTCTGGAACTCTCTGTGGCTGATACGATTTGATGCGGGCAGAAGCTTTAGATTCAAAGCAGATACTAACAGAAAGTTGAGGGCTAATAACATTGAAGGAAAAAACAAATCATGTGAAGCATTCAGACCTTTCTTGGTAGTGGTGAAATACTTGGAGTCCGTCATCTTGGATCCGAATTGTCGGTTCTCCTGCAAAAGATAGACAGTGGATAACTGACAATAACAACTTACAAGGTTTTTTTCCTTAAGGGGAGAGGGAACCACAGAGGAAACAGGATTTTTTTTATATATATACAAGTGCCAGCAAAACAGGAGGAAATCCTGTCTTCAACACTTAAACATTGATGGGTTTTCTGAAGAATAAGACAATGGTTTCTAAGCAGCAGAAGCACATCAGTTGGCCAAATGCAACCTTTTAACCGTCTTGGTCAGCACATTGTCCATCAGGATGCTTGCCTATATCTGCCCTCTGGGGTCTCCGTCTCATAAGCTGTCTGCAGTACTGCAGCACTAAGCACTAACCCATTTCCTGTTTTTGAATTCCTCTTTTGATCCACTACCTTCATGTGAAAGGTCGTCCCATTACGAAAAAAAATACTCTGGGATTAAATGCACCCATGATGCAAAATTGTAAACTGTGGCACTCTTTGGTAGGATATACATTTTTACAAAGTATGCTCAACTGCAGGCATCAAAAATAGAAAAACTCCGATATTTACATCGGGACCCCATATTGGCTAACCTTAGCTAGTTAGCAGGTAGCTAGCTTCAGTTTTGACAGCTGTCACTATACAGTACAGCAGTGATACACAGTCTAATTAACGTACTGACGTACTCAATAAATTATAAGTAGACTAGCTACTGTGGCAAACAACAACAAACTAAAACTGGTTCCGCATCCAATACACGGAGAAAAGATATTGGCTAAAACATAACTAATGTATTTAGCATCTATGTAGCAAGCCATATGTTACGCCAGCCAAGTACGCTAGTGGTGCTAGCACAGTGGTAGCAAGCTAAACAAAATAGCCAGAAGTCAACCAGGGCTAAGTAGCTAGTCTAGCAATAACGATCATAACAAGGAATCAAGCTAACATAACTATCCAGTTAGATGGTTAGTCTAAATGACTCAGTAACTATCTAGTTAGCTAGGCGATAACTTGATCACCGGAATAGCTAACATTTTTTTAAGGTAGACTTCACTGTCATTTTCCTAGAAGCAGTAGGCTAGACTTGCGCTAGCTGAGTTGTAATTAAGTTAGCTAGCTAGAGCTCTAGCTTTTGCGAAGCTATAGATGACAATTACTGGCTCCTGACTGTCAACTACAATAGAACAGCTTACAGACAAAGTTACAAATAAACTTTGGTTGGTAGTTAATCACTCACGCATAACTGATTTGCCCATTCCTGCATGTTTGCGGCGGATGAATGAACTCGCTACACAACAACAACTGCTAACGAGCAAGCTAATGTTAGCTACCCTACACTTGCCACAGACAGAGCGGCTGGGCTGGCGCCGATGCTATGTCACTGCTAACGAAGACATGACCTTCTAAGTAGAGGCTTAAGGAAGCCTTATCCCGGATAGTTAAGCTCTTAATCTAACGACCTATTTTAAAATCCAACCAAACAGAATTAACGTACCTTCTGAAGTTAAAATTAGGCTCTAGACATAGAAATTCAAGAGGAAAATTCCAGACTTCTTACCGAGGCAGGCTAGAGAAGTATTTGATTTGGCCTTCGTCGCCTCCCACTTCCGATTTCCGCAACATGGACATTTTTACTTTACCATTCGAAAATTGGGAGGTGTACGCTACGTTATAAATTCATATTTTAATATTTAAAAAAATTTGACAGATGAATTATCATTCATTCAAGCCTTTGAATTAAGTGAATGAATCTCCTTCATATCAGTTAATATGACTCAACAAGTTGCACTCAAAATTTTGTAAAAAAGTGCAAAAAGAAATCCACACTTAAAATCCAAGGAACATATTTATTAAAAGAGCAACATTTTATTTTCAGTGAACAGTTAAGTTTTGCATTGCAGTATTGCTATTTAAAGCATCCAGATGATTTTTTTTCACTACATTTATGTGACATGTTTAAAGAGAAGATGCTGTAACGTCAGCAAATAGTGCTTTAACAAATTAATTCTGCTCGACATTTCATGAACGGTTTTATTTTTTATTCAGTCATTTATAAATATTTCCAAGAGAAAAAGAGAAAGAATCTTGACATTTACAAGCTGTGCTGGACAAACAAAACCAAACGAGCAAAAACAGAGTTGACATAAAACTCACCGGAAGATTGTAAAACAAGGTAATCGATCTGTATTTGTAATCATATTTGTCGGAAGTGACATTTAGGCCTACCCAATCCCAACATCGCGGTTTTGCTCCAGGTCTGACCTTCTGTAAATTATTGCATGTTTTAACATCCCAACATATTACCCATCATTTAAAAACTTACCCTAAATATAACAACACAAATGCATCACCTTCAATAAGTAATACAGTGAAATCAACTTTATACTGGTCAGATAAGAATTCAAGTCAACCATAGATGAATATGTGAAACACTCAATAGAGAGTTTTTTAATGGCAGACAGTGAAGGGCCAATGCAAATGTGATAGCAAAAGGCTATCAGTGTGTATGAATGTGTAGATTTGATCTCCAGATATTCCTAGAATATGAAATTAACGTGTTTATAACGTTATTCCCTTTACACAGTCGTATGGGATAACATCCGGATTGTCTAGTAAAACATTGTATTCATATCTGGTTTGCCGTGATTATTTGGTCGACTGTGGTAGTGAAAGCGAATGACAAGACAGTTTAAAAGCAGTTTATGAAGAACAAAGGTCAAAGTCAGCCTTAAAACCAAAGGTATGACAGTAAAATGCGCTTGTGACTGTGTCGTCAGTATGTCCAATATTGTCATTCCTAATTTATTGATGTATGTAACACATGTTCTATGTGTTCCTGTTTTCTCTCTCCATACTGACCACCTTTCCACCTACATTAAAAACGGTCCCTTCAGACTAACGAGCCTTGATTTAAATAAATAAATAAGACCAAAATCACTCAATTTCTCAAATCCCCCCCCCCCCCCTTACATTTTCTCATACAGTATGTACATTGATGGTCGTACACACGAATCGTAGACCTATCATTAATAATTCAGCTATTGGTGCCACCAACACTATCCCTCTTTCTGTTCGGTCCTTCCATTCCGTCTATGAAACCCTCCTGAGTTCAGCAGCCTTGTGCCCAGTAACTGATGATTCCAATTAGGCACTATGTCCTAACAGGAGGCGTTCATATCCATTACATTATCCATCCTTCATGAGACATTCCACATACAGCTAGTCAAGCAAAACTAAAGTCATTTAGTTGGGCAGTCACAAAACCACACGGAAAATATCCCCATCCCATCCTATCCTTTCCGATGAATCAAGTATAAGAAACAATGTTCGACACGATAACATTTAAAGTAAAGTAAAACATCGTTCCATGAAAAATTCGAAACTGGTTTTCATTCAGCCACTAGATGTCACTGTTGGCTCTTGATTAAAAGCGATGAGTCTTGAATAACCTTTGGAATTGTGTTACAGATATTATAAAGACTTAAGCTGGATATCTATGGCATATGTGAACAATTAATTTCAAAGCAAAAGGCTCATGACATAAATCATGTCCAATATTAGTCATATATCCCTCATCTCTTCCTTCCTGCATCAACTTACATGAAACAGTTCTACTTTTTGTGAACCTGGTTGTGATGGCAATTAACTCATATTTAGCAGAGCTTGGGCACTAACATTTTCCCTCTATAACCACACGCACATTTTAAGGCATAGGGAATTGTCAAGGCATTTCCAACAGCAATATTGCATAGCTAAGGCAACATTTAAATCATTACAGTGATTATATACACATTTCAATTTTCAATTCCTGGTATTTACACACCATACCCACACTGTATGTACACGTGCACATATTTACACATTCATCCTTTTTAACAATGCTGTAGTCTTTGTAGACACACTTTAATGCTGACTTCCAGGGTAGGGTGTATATGTTATTAATGGAAGAATTAAGTGTTCCGGTTTTCAGTGACAATGACACCCCTATCCCAGACTGCAGTTAACAAATACAAAATAATATTTAAAACTCTACACTAAATATTGATATTCACACTAAAAGCGTACATAAAGAAACGCAAACATTGACTTGTTCAGGTCCGTGTGAATTGGCTGTGAGGAAGTGACATCATCAAACAGGTATGGCAAAGCACAGTCCAAGGTGAGGCTGATGGACTAAAAGATAAGTAGAGCACAGATATTACGTTTCCAGGGTTTGTTGTGCGATGAGGTCTAAGAAGCACGTTGGGTGTTTGCAGGGTATCGATGGTGTGAGGAGGGTGAAATAGAACCGTTACACTACTTTTTAGCAGTATTCTGACAATCGAGGCAGTCAGAGTTGCGTTGGCCCATCCAGGAGAGGGAATCATTGTTACGGAACTGTGGTTGGGGTCGTGGTTAAGGAGCGAGGCTGTGGATTGGCTGGCAGTGTTCCTCTTTTCCAGGGTCTCTCTCCTCAGGGCATGGCCTCTGCAGTACATGTGACAGCACATCATGTGCTCTCTCCTCCTCCTCCTCTCTGTTTCTCTCTGTTTCTCTCTGTTTCTCTCTGTTTCTCTCTCTCTCTCTCGCTCTCTCTCTCTCTTCTTCTCCCTGTCTCTCTCTTTCTCTCTCTGTGTCTTTCCATCTGTCTTTCTCTCAGTCTCCCTCTGTCTCCCTCTGTCTCTCTCTGTCTCTCTCTGTCTCTCTATCTCCTCTATATGTATAGCTCATTCTCTCTCTCTATCTCCACCCTCTCTCTATCTCCCTCCCTCTTTCTATCTCCCCCCCTCTCACTCTCTTCGGTGGCAGCATGGTTCTGTCACTGTGTCGGTGTGTTATATAACCCAGATTAGGACCAAAACATCCCAGGCTGACAAGAAGACCATTCAACATCAATACAAATTCTCAAATGATCCTTTGGTAATAAATAATCAAGCTTACAGTGCAAAAGAACCATCCAAACCCAGCAAGGGGCCTGACTAACAGATAAAAAGCAGAAAGCGTGAAACGTGCTCTAAAAACAGTCTTTTGTCCCTTCTCCAGTCTTAAAAAAAAACGTAGTTTGTGTTCTTACAGCAGAGCTGCTCTCTCTCTCCATCACCGTAGGAGAGAGGTCATCGTCCAGGCTACATCCAGGCTTCTCCATCCAGGCTCCCCGACTCCCCCGAGTAGGAGCGCTCCCTGCTGCCCATGCCCGGGGAGCGAGGGTGGGGCTGGATCAGGTCAGCAAAGGCCTGGTGCAGGCCCTTCCGAGAGGCGGGGTGGCCGTTGGACTGGGAGCCCTGAGGGGACTGCGGGGGCGGGGTGTGGAGGGGGGAGGGGCTCCCGTGTGCCTGGAGGTCCCTGTAGCTGACCGGAGTAGGGATACGAGAGGGGCTGTTCTCTGGACGGTTGTCGGTGCGAGGCCGGATCCTGGGCCTCAGCTTGAGCTTGTAGATGGAGGGGACGCGCTCGGCCTTCTTCTGGCCCCGCTTGGGCCGGAGGACCACAACGCCGTCCACCTCGCCGTTGGCTGGAGGCGGGGGAGGCGGGGAGGAGCCTTCAGAGCGGGATTCACTCAGGCTGAGACACATGGAGGAGCTCTCGCTGGAAGAGTCCTGGAAGGAGCAGTCCTCCGACGGAGGCAGAGGCACGGGGGAAGGGCAGAGCTCTGGAGGGGGCAGGTCGTCCGGGTCTCCATCCTCCAGGTCGTAGGGGAAGTTTGGCTGGTGTTCCTCCAGAGGAACGTCTCCCTCGGGCTCAGAGCTCCAGCCCAGAAGCTCCTGCAGGTTTTGCCCCGGCCCGGACAGAGGGCAGCGTCTGTGGAGTCCATTCACAAGGCGGGACTGGAAAGGTGGTTCTAAGGGGATCGGCGACAGCGCGTTGCCCAGCGCCGAGTCACTCAGGCCAGGCATGCTGGCCTGCAGCTCTCCCTCCTCCATGGAGCTCGATATGGCAGGGAGCTTCCTGAGACTTCCACCTCGCCCGGCCCAGCGTTCAGGCTCCGCGTGCCCCCCATTGGGTAGTCCGCCCGGGGCATGGCCTTGCAGCGGGGCCAGGGGTTCCTCCAGGAGGCAGGGGCGTTGATTGCTTCTCCTGGATTCCCGTAGGTCAGGCAGGGGCCCTGCCTTGCCCCCCACGTTGAGGGAGGAAGTGGAGGAGTTGGAGGAGGAGTAGGCCGAGTCGGTGACGTTGGGGTCGGAGGAGGCCGGGGCGCTGAGGGCCCCTCCTCCCAGCTGTGGTTGTGCGGAGCCAGCGGGCGGCAGAGAGGCCCCAACAGGGACTCTGACGGGGGCCCCTCTCACCTTCTGGGTGTTGGCCAGGAACTCGGCCTCAAAGCTGCGGTACAGATCCTGCTCCTTCTGGGGGTCAAGGGTGGGCAGAGTCTGGAAGCCCATGCCATGGGCCTCCTCCGCGTGGTCCGTGTGGTGCTCGGGGCCCGCAGCCCAGCCCCGGCAGCTCCAGCTGGTGGAGCGAGGGCTGAGGGAGGCCCGGGGGGGGCGGGGGCCGTGGTGGTGGGAGTGGCGGGGGGAGGCGTGAGGGGAGCGCCGGCCCCCCTGGGAGGAGACGGGGGGCAGCAGCCTGCCTTTCCCCACGGAGGGGGAGCGGGGGGCCGGGGGCCGGGGGGTCACCGTGGCCTTCTTACTGGGGCTGCCGCTCTGGAAGCCCTTGATGGGTGAGCCGGAGGAGGGGGACGACTGCTTCCTGGAGAAGCTGAGCCGGGGGGAGGAGGCCGGGGGGGCCTGCTTGGTCCGGAGCTCCCCCCGTCTGTCGGGGGCCGGGGGCTGGGGGTCCCCGTGGCGAGGGGAGGGCCCCGGGCTTTGGTCGTTGGTCCTGCTGCGGCCTGGCAGCTTGCCCTGGCTCTGTGAGCGGGGGGCCTGGAGCCTCCGGGAGCCCTCAGGCCCCAGGGAGCGGCCCCGGTCCATGCGGGGGTTTCGGGGCCCCTCGGAGGGGCCTTGAGGGGGGCTGGGTTTGAACGGGGCGGTGGCGGCGGGGGAGGGGCGTTCCCGGGAATGGCTGCGTGCGCGGGGCATAGGGGGGCGCAGGGATGGGATCTGCCCCCCGGACCGTTCAATCACGTGTCTCCCCTCCTTCCTGTTCACCATCAGCACCACCTCCTCGCCTCCACGACGGCCGCCCCCCAGGGAGATCCTCCCCCCTCCTCCCCCTCCTCCCCCTCCTCCTCCCCCCTTGGAGGACGCCGTGGAGGAGTCGCTGTCCCCAGAGAGACGCCGGGTCACCGGGAGGAGGGAGTCCTTTGTCCTGCGTCACAGACAAAAGAGGAAGGAAGTTAGACTGAAACGTGTGCAGGATGTGATCACAGCACCTTCAGCCTGGCTCCCCTCTGGCCCTCCTCAGACCCAGCCTGCCAGGAGAGAACGCTCACAGTAAACACCGTCCACCCTTCCAACCATGACGTGACCTTTCACCTAGGGCACTCTGCGATCACGTTCCAAAGGCGTGTGGCGGCTCAGGGCGTTTTCCCGGAAACAGAGAGCGGTATCGGGATTAGAAGGAAGATGAGTGTGAGTGGAGTTAGGATTACGGGACGTGTGGATTTGCTGAGCCTTCAGAGAGAGAGAGGACCTCCCAGAGAGGACCACGTCGCCCCTCTGTCACGCACCTGCTACAGGACAACATGGCAGCTGCACCTTCTGCCACAGCAAGCAGGTCTGACATACTCTGTAGCAACGTGCTGGACACTGGCTGCATGCTTTACTACATTTTACATGTAGTCATTTAGCAGACGCTCTTATCCAGAGAGACTTACAGTAAGCACAGGGACATTTCCATTTAGTCATTTAGCAGACGCTCTTATCCAGAGAGACTTACAGTAAGCACAGGGACATTTCCATTTAGTCATTTAGCAGACGCTCTTATCCAGAGAGACTTACAGTAAGTACAGGGACATTCCCCCGAGGCAAGTAGGGTGAAGTGCCCTGCCCAAGGACGTTATTTGGCATGGCCGGGAATCAAACTGGCAACCTTCAGATTACTAGCCCGATTCCCTAACCGCTGAGCCACCTGACTCCCTATCACCCCTGGCCTTTATGAGACATGTCAAATATTCATATCTGACTCTGTACCAGTCTAGGCAGTCTATGGGTCTTCCCATTCGACAGCTCGTTTCAGTATGACACAGGTGGGGAAGGTTCGCTAAAAACGTCATGTTTGTACACGTGCAGACCACAGGGAGGCTCCTATAAGACACCTGTTGTCTTACATGTCTGGTCAGGAGCAGAAGGCCTTGGGTGTGTGTGTGTGTGTGTGTGTGTGTGTGAGTTTGTGTGTGTGTTACCAGATTAGCCCTGATCTAGTCTGGCGCATTTGAAGCTGCCGACCTGTCAGAAAGGGGTTAATCTCCGACGGGTCCCGACGCTCTGTCGCTCGCCCCGCAGCCGCTCTCTGGCCGGGGGCCAACGTAAACGAGCCCTCAGCTCCTAATTGTGTTAAACAATGGAGCCTTCCACGGTCTGACGTCCGGGGGAAGGTATGTGGGCTTGACACCCGGCAGAGTCAGAGGCAGGGGGAGTGGGGGGGGGGGGGAGGTTTCATTGGCCACAACATGTGCCATCCCGCTGACTGTTGAGAGAGAGAGAGCCGCGAGAGGGAGAGAGAGTTGCGTTTGGTCAGTCGACGTGGAAAGGGAGAAAGGCCTCGTCAACAACAACCCAGCTGAACCTCATCCAAGTTCAGACGGTCGTTAGTGAGCCTGAGTCCCACTGTGGGAGAGGTGACACTGGAGCACAGCCGTGGGCTGCCTTAGGGGTGCCATACTCAGCGTGGCCACCAGGGGGCAGAGTGTTGTCGTGTTGCCTGGGTCACGGCAATGTCACTTGAGATTAGATACGACTGAAATCTGTCGCTTCCTCGGCTTGTGTCCCGTGTGTGTGTAAGTGTGTGAGTGTGTTTTTTCAGAGGATCAGAGCTAACAGAGACAGATTAATTAACATGATGCTCGCTGCTCACACACTCTCTCACCTGAGAGGGTTGAGGTGGCGTGGTTCAGAGCGGTCTCGCGGCGGCCTGGGGAGCAGGTTGTGGGCGCGGCCTCCGTCCTGCTCCGTGGAGGGGTGGTGTGAGCGCCCGGGCCGCGTAGAGGAGGAGTGGGGGCAAGGCCCGCAGTGGGGCTCCAGGGAGCGCCGGTCGGGGGGCTTGTAAGGGCCGATGCCCTCGTTGCGCCAGTGTGGACCAGGGCTGGTGGAGCGGGAGGAGTGGGCGCTGGAGGACTTGCTGTGGCCACCCTGACCCTGACCACTCGCCTTGGACTGGTGGTAACGATGGGCTGGGGAGACAGACAGAGACAGACACAGACACAGACAGAGTCAGAGACAGAGTCAGAGACAGAGTCAGAGACAGAGTCAGAGAGACATGTGTTAGAGAAGACAGGGAGAGACAGAGAACCTGTCCAAACACCATGAAGATAACACACCTAATCTGCCAAGGACATGCAGGAGACAAGCAGGAGACATGCAGTCTCGTGTCCCTTCTCCCCCGCAGGGCCCACGACACCTGCTGCCACCACTTCCCTGAGTTAGGAACACTGAGCCTCCAAACTGATGTCTGGTGATACGACCTTTTACAGCGCGGGGGTTGTAAAGAGCCTGTCATATCTGGGAGTCCAGGGCCTCGCCCCTGGGTTCAGAACGCCAGATTGCTGCGGAGTCAGCGGTCCTGAGATTATGAATTTGGCAGGGGCGACGAGGCCTCGCGGATGAGGAGGGATGAGGAGGGATGATGTGCCCAGACAGCTTCTGAGCTGTGACACACTGACGTGTTGCTCATCCACAGATACAGCCAACACGTGCAGATCTGAACGGCCGTGGCAGGTATCAGGTCATGTTTATAGAGCTGTGTGAAGGATGATATGCTGCTCGTCTGCTAGCTGAACTCTGATGGATTGTATGAGCCTGTTGGCCACCGCTAGCTGTGTGGCTAAGTCTGCTAGCTGAGCTATACTGCACATTACGACGCTGTGAAACTGCTGACCTGAATTACAGCCTGTTGAACGAGATAAGCACTGCCCTATTTGAATGGGCCCGACTCGTAAAACAATCGAGATGTGAGAGGTTGACAAGGAGAGGCAACAATGGGGCTGAGTCTGTGTTGGTGGGCGACAGGAAGGGACCTCACCGAAGGCGGCACAGCGGCAGGGGTCATGCTTGTCCAGGTAGTGTTCCAACGTGTCCCAGCCTCCGCCCACGCGCACCATCACGTGACTACGCAGCACCTGAGGAGAGAGAAAACAAACACACACACACACACACAGAGAACAGAAGCAAAGGTGAACACACTGACACCCTACCCCTCCACACAGACAGTAGATACAGTCAGTAGATATGCTAATCCGACAAGTGGGGAAGCATTAGCTTCCTTGCCCTCTACCCCCAAAGTTACACAACAAAAACATTAGATGTACCCCTGCCTGCACCCCCCCCTCTCACCGCCCCCCCCCCCCCCCCAGCTGCTGCTATTATGGCCGCTGTTCATCGCCATGCCAACGCACAATTAAAAGGAGAGGGGAGGAAAATACGGAGCCTCTCTCTCTTTCTCTCTCTTTTTCTCTATCTCTCTCTCTCTCTCTCTCTCTCTCTCTCTCTCTCTCTCTCTCTCTCTCTCTCTCTCTCTCTGTCTCTCTCTCTCTCTGTCTCTCTGTCTCTCTGTCTCTCTCTCTCCTCCTCCCCCTCCTCTGTACTTCACAGGAGGAGGGGGGGCTGGAGGGGGAAGGCGGGTGTACACAGGCCTCCTCCCACGCTCCGCTCCTCTGCGCATTCAGGCACACACATCCAGACACACATCCACACACACATCCACACATCCACACACACACACACACATCCAGACACACATCCACACACACACACTTCCAGAGCATCCTGTCTTCAGAGTGTTTATTCTCTGTCTGCTTCTCTGCAGCCTGACTCCCTCACAGAGCCAGCGTGTTCAGCCTGACTCCCTCACAGAGCCAGCGTGTTCAGCCTGACTCCCTCACAGAGCCAGCGTGTTCAGCCTGACTCCCTCACAGAGCCAGCGTGTTCAGCCTGACTCCCTCACAGAGCCAGCGTGTTCAGCCTGACTCCCTCACAGAGCCAGCGTGTTCAGCCTGACTCCCTCACAGAGCCAGCGTGTTCAGCCTGACTCCCTCACAGAGCCAGCGTGTTCAGCCTGACTCCCTCACAGAGCCAGCGTGTTCAGCCTGACTCCCTCACAGAGCCAGCGTGTTCAGCCTGACTCCCTCACAGAGCCAGCGTGTTCAGCCTGACTCCCTCACAGAGCCAGCGTGTTCAGCCTGACTCCCTCACAGAGCCAGCGTGTTCAGCCTGACTCCCTCACAGAGCCAGCGTGTTCAGCCTGATGTGTCTTGTGGATCCTCTCCTGCTCCCTGGGTTGTGTAATCAGTTCCGCCGGCCACATGTCGGGGGGGCTGGGCCTGTGCCACCTCAGGCTGGGGGGGCAGAGAGGCCGGGGGCAGAAAGGCCGGCGGCAGAGAGGCCGGGGGCAGAGAGGCCTGGGAGAGAGGCTGGGGGAAAGGGGGCCCACTTGTGGAGGTCTTCCTGACATGGTATGACTGAGAGGGATGTGGATGACAGGCCCCCCCTCTCTCACACACACACACACACACACACACACACACACACACACACACACACACACACACACACACACCCCCTCCACAGCTGGAGAGAAGCAATCCGTGTTTCTATGGCAACAGCGAACACAGGCTACTTGTCATTGGGGGGAGCAGGGAGGGGGGAGGAAGGGTGAACCAATTCCCGTCCTAAATTGCTTCTTTTTTTGTATGCTTCAAGCTCATGGCTGTCGTTGTACACCCCCCCCCCCCCCGCTCCCCCCCCACACACACACACACACACACACACAGAGTCCTCTCTGGAGATGGCTGACTCAATTTCTGTCCTCCATTTCTTTCACATTTTGTCACTCTCTGTCCTCCTCCACTCCCCTGTCCTCCCCTCCTCTCCCCTCCTCCTCTCTCATCTCCCCTCCTCCACTCTCCTCTCCCCTCCCCTCCCCTCTCCCCTCCTCCTCTCTCCTCTCCTCTTCTACTCTTCTCTCCTCCCCTCCCCTGTCCTCCCCTCCTCCTCCTCTCTCCTCTTCTCCTCCCCTCCCCTACCCTCTCCCCTCCTCTCCTGTCTCCTCCCCTCCTCTCTCCTCTCCCCTCCCCTACCCTCTCCCCTCCTCCTCTCTCCTCTCCTCTTCTCTCCTCCCCTCCCCTGTCCTCCCCTCCTCTCCCCTCTTCCTCCTCTCTCCTCTCCCCTCCCATACCCTCTCCCCTCCTCCTCTCTCCTCTTCTCTCCTCTCCTGTCTCCTCCCCTCCTCTCTCCTCTCTCCTCTCTCCTCTCTCCTCTCTCCTCTCTCCTCTCCTCCCCCTTCCTGATCTTCTTGTCAGGTCTTGGCAGATGAATGAGGGGCCTGTTGTCTTTGATGCTGTCTGCCAGCAGGGCAGCTTCCTCCCTTCAGATGAACAAGGAAGTGAGCTGGCTCCACTAGAGGCTGCTGGGGGATATGCTGAGTAGAGGGGCGGAGTCCCAGAGGAAGTTAATCTGACAGAGAACAGCATTCCCCTCTCCAGACAGGGTTTATCCCTAATCAGCGCTCTCTAAGTTGAAACGCTGCACAGCTTCAAGGCTCCTGGCTGTCCCATGCACTCCACAGTCCTGGACATGGCAGATCGCCCCTCGGGGGCTCAGATCACCCCTCAGGGAAACATCCCCTCCGACAGCCTCAGCTGGTGGGTATGACAGCCCTCCACACCCACAACACCCCGCTGACTGTCTGAGACAGAGGGAGGCAGACACTGTGTGTTTTAGGTGGGATTTAGACGAGAGAAGATGAAACTATTGATCGGGCAGGCGGCCTGAACAGGGGAGGGAGGGAGGGAGGGAGGGCGGGCGGGCGGGCATATTGAGTTTCATGGCACCTCCCTGGGCTGGGACCAAGATTGAGACACAGAAGAACAGCCAGCCAGCAGGAACAGCCAGCATGACTGATACGGGCGCCGCTCAGGAAATGACCCAGGGTTCTATTTGTGTCTCGTTGGGCCTGAGTGAGCTGGGAGGCTGGGAGGCTGGGAGGCTGGGAGGCTGGGGGGCTGGGAGGCTGGGAGGCTGGGGGGCTGGGGGGCTGGGAGGCTGGGGGGCTGGGAGGCTGGGGGGCTGGGGGGCTGGGAGGCTGGGGGGCTGGGAGCTGGGAGGCTGGGGGGCTGGGAGGCTGGGGGGCTGGGAGGCTGGGAGGCTGGGAGGCTGGGGGGCTGGGAGGCTGGGGGGCTGGGAGGCTGGGGGGCTGGGAGGCTGGGAGGCTGGGGGGCTGGGAGGCTGGGGGGCTGGGGGGCTGGGAGGCTGGGAGGTTGGGGGGCTGGGAGGCTGGGAGGCTGGGGGGCTGGGAGGCTGGGGGGCTGGGAGGCTGGGAAGCTGGGAGGCTGGGGGGCTGGGAGGCTGGGGGGCTGGGAGGCTGGGAGGCTGGGAGGCTGGGAGGCTGGGGGGCTGGGGGGCTGGGGGGCTGGGAGGCTGGGAGGCTGGGAGGCTGGGAGGCTGGGAGACTGGGAGGCTGGGGGGCTGGGAGGCTGGGGAGAGGGGAGAGGGAAGGGCACCAGCATGTAAACTAGTGCTCTTTGAGTAGGTCAGATCAGCCGATATGGTAAACAGACAGCAGACAGCACAGATCCAGGTCCCAGAGCTGTATACAGTGAGGTACAGTTCAGTGGGCTTTGATAAAATCAACCAGCTGGATGATTTGAGTGTTGATATGACCGTGTTCTAGTGCTCCCTGCAATAATGCCAACAGACCCTGCCATATGCACACACCGCATGAATCTTCCACGATATGGTACAAACAGCCAGCAGGCACACACACACACACACATACCCAGACACACACACACTGACAGGTGAAATGTGAATTGTTGAAGCAGCTTAATTGTCTTGAGTTGCAGTGTGTGGATAAGTGGTGCGATGACAGGAAGCGCTGGGCTGTCATACCCGTATGAAGATCAGAGCGCTGGAATCTCCCACTTTGTACTTCCCCTCCGACACCTTGGTCATGGGGAACTGAGCGGGACAGGAACAGCGGCCAAGAATCTCCCGCACCTAGGAGAGAGGGAGGGGGAGAGAGGGAGGAGGGAGAGAGGGGGGAGGGAGAGAGGGGGGAGGGAGAGAGGGAGGGGGAGAGAGGGGGGAGGGAGAGAGGGAGGGGGAGAGAGGGGGGAGGGAGAAAGGGGGGAGGGAGAGAGGGGGGAGGGAGAGAGGGGGGAGGGAGAGAGAGGGGGGAGGGAGAGAGGGGGGAGGGAGAGAGGGGGGAGGGAGAGAGGGGGGAGGGAGAGAGGGAGGGAGAGAGGGGGGAGGGAGAGAGGGGGGAGGGAGAGAGGGGGAGGGAGAGAGGGAGGGGGAGAGAGGGAGGGGGAGAGGGGGGAGGGAGAGAGGGGGAGGGAGAGAGGGAGGGGGAGAGAGGGGGGAGGGAGAGAGGGAGGGGGAGAGAGGGGGAGGGAGAGAGGGGGAGGGAGAGAGGGAGGGGGAGACAGGGGGGAGGGAGAGAGGGGGGAGGGAGAGAGGGGGGAGGGAGAGAGGGGGGAGGGAGAGAGGGGGGAGGGAGAGAGGGAGGGGGAGAGAGGGGGGGGAGAGAGGGGGAGGGAGAGAGGGGAGGGAGAGAGGGAGGGGGAGAGAGGGGAGAGTTGGAGAGGGAGAGAGAAAGAGAGAGAGGTAAAAACCATATTAACACCCACGTCAGGTTGAAAACAACACTTGATATTCACACAGCATAGAAACAGGAACGTTCAGCTCAGATAACGACATGACTGAACATAGTAACGCTTAGTCACTTCCACGACAGTGACTAAATCCCCCTCGATAAACACAGTTACTGAGTTGTGAAACTAGCACAGGCGTACTGGGTCTCATTTGTCAAGGAGTGTCGTATAGCCTCGAGGCAGAGGGCCTCTCTGGCCCTGCCTCACCTGCCTCTGACCCTGCCTCACCTCATCCACCAGGATCACCTAGTCAGATGTCTTGCTACTAAAAGGTCATAAAAGCATGCGCTCAAAAGTCCAAGTTCTCTGAAAAGTGTTCACGTGCAGCTCCACATACACACACACACACACACACACACTCTGCCATGGTGGCTTCCTAACTGCAGCTCTTGGGCAGGCAGGGACCCAGAGCTCCGGGGTGACGTCAGAACCAGGCTTGTGAGGCCAGATGTGTTCTGGTGGAGGGGGTCTGAAGCTGGAGCTGCAGTCTAGGCTGTGTGGAGCGTCATGCAGACCTGGAGTCACAACTTCTGGGTGGGGAGGGGGGAGAGAGAGAGAGACAGAGAGAGAGAGAGAGAGAGAGAGAGAGAGAGAGAGAGAGAGAGAGAGAGAGAGAGAGAGAGAGAGAGAGAGGGCGGGCTCTCCTGGGATTGGATAACTTTGATGTTATTCTTGGCGCCCCTGCTCTCGCAAAGATGTGTGCAAACTTGTCGACAGAGAGACTGTGATCAGGGAGAGGGAGAGAGAGAGAGGGAGAGAGAGAGAGAAACAGAAAGTAGGGGAGGCCACAACATAAAAATTATTAAAAAGCCTCACAGTCTTTCACCCAGATGAAGGATTGTGATCTCACCGGTCATAATGTCAAACAATCTGCCTGATAAACAGGAAGACAGGACTCTAATGGTACACAGGGTCTCTACTGAACTGGGCTGTGTGTTCATCAAATCTTCCAGGTTATGGCTTGTCTGTAGGGAGGGTGCAATGATTGTGGTGTACAGCTCATTTTCCAGATTATAGCTTATTGAATAGATTAGGGAGGCACCTAGTTATTTACCTAAAATAGCTGTCTTTATTCCATACACTAATTAAAGAGAGGGTTGATTCACTCCTAAACCCTGACATCTCACCTGTTTCTCTGAGACGACAGGATAATCCTCCTTCTACGCTCTCTCCCTCCTCAAGTTCCTTTCCTGTTTTCTCTCTCGCAATCCTGCTCTCTCCATCTGTTGGCCAAGCAATCTTTCTCTCTATTCCTCCCTTTCTCTCTCTCCCCCTCACTCTCTCCCCCCTCTCTCTCTCCCCCTCTCTCTCTCCCTCTCTCTCTCTCCCCCCTCTCTCTCTCTCTCCCCCTCACTCTCTTTCTATCTGTGTTTTCATGTAACGTCTAACTGAGTCTTTTTCTGTCATTGTTTATTTTTCCCCTGCTCTCCCCCTCCCCCCCTCTCTCTCTCCTGCCCTCATCCATGTTCCTCTGTCAGTAGGTGGCCAAGCCCTGTTTTGGACGAGACCCAACCAGTGACTTAATGGAAAGATCACCGTGGCAACAGACACACACACACCATACCCTTCCTTCTTTTTCTTTCTTTAGCCTTCCAGTCCCCCCCCTGTCCAGTCTTCCCCCCTCCGTGTCCCAGAATACTCCTCTCTCCAACCCTCTGAGGACACAGGATTTACCCCAAAGCAAGAAGGTTACAGGCTTGTGAAAGTGAAGTGACATCCAGGGGTCGCAACTCACTTTTTTTTCTCACTATCCCTGTACTGTCCCGACTTAATGGAGATGCCAAGCAGACAGACAACGTAAGCATTCAGAGCTTATGTTAGCATTCAGAGCTTATGTTAGCATTCAGAGCTAATGTTAGCATTCAGAGCTTATGTTAGCATTCAGAGCTAATGTTAGCATTCAGAGCTACTGTTAGCATTCAGAGCTAATGTTAGCATTCAGAGCTACTGTTAGCATTCAGAGCTAATGTTGGCGCCACAGTCAGAGTAACACCTGTGTGCAATCTTACTGTACACCGTGAAACTAGTTTTTTTAAGGGTCTCTCTCTCACACACACACACAAAGGCAAGCACACACAGAGACACGTACGTACACACACAGGCATGCACACTCACACGCCAAGGCACACTCACACAAACACGCACACAAACGAACACGCACACCAGCATTTGAAGCCGTGAGAGGGGGAGAGAGAGCCGCAAGGTCGTGGAGCAGGCATGCGGAAGTGCAGCTGGAGCGAAGCGAGAGGGATGAATTATGGACGAGTGTCGGTCACATGGGACCAGCGTGTTCTCCCAGAGCAGCAGATGTTCCACGGTGAGGAGAACCCAGCACGCAGGAACCAGCACCAGCGGTCCACACCAGACCCCCCTTCCACCAGACCCTCCCAGGGTCCTTCACGTGCGTCTGGGACGCTGTCACGAAGGCCCCACAACCTCCTCTGATCCCCCACGACAAAGGAGTTATGAAATCGTTATTAGTGGAGCGCTCTCCGGACAGCCCCCTGCCTCGTCCCTGGCAGGATGTAGGTTTAGTTTTTCTGGTGATGAACCAGACCACAAGGGGTGTGGAAAGTGTCTGTCTTGAGCTGGGGTTGAGGTAATCCTCTCCAGGGTGATTTCGTTCCTGGGCTGGAGGCGGCAGGGTGGGTAGCGAGGAGATAAGGGGAGGGGGGGAGACTCCTCTAAACAAGGTACCCCAGGGAGACACAGAATACACAGGAAATGGGAGAGGCAGGACAGATAAAAGAGATTTAGGCCTCTCTATTCTAATTGGTTCCTGAGTAACCGGTATCATCTTAGTTTGGAAAATACCATAAAAACAGGCTTGTTCAGGATTGGTTGTCTGGAGTGTTTTCAAATGGTTTTAAATGTTTTGGCTGCAGTTTGTTTTGGGTAGATAGAATCTATTCGGTTGCTTGGAGTGAATCGTGTGACAGAATCGAAACACGGTTGTCCAACAGATTCTTTTTTGCGCGTTGCTCTACGACGAATGCGACAATCGACGGGCATTCTGGTATCGTCCGCTTATCCAAGCCAGGGTCTTTGGAGAGAACGGGACTCTTCTCAGGAGAAACAAGCCCTATCAGAGGACCAAACCTGGGATCTCAAAATCAGGGATGTGGATCTGGGCCACGAAGGTGATTGGCAAAGAGGAACATTTTTGGGAACTGTAAAGCTGATTGCTCCTCCACGCGCTGTCTGTTCATCTACTCCAACCAGGCACGGCCTGTTTTCATGCTCAGACCAGTCGTCACCTGTAACCACACAGAGATCTGGATGCTCCAACACTAGGAAGATCAAAACAAACACATTCCTGACTCTGTGAAGGTTTCACAATCACGTCACAAAAGGTTTGCCCATCTGATGTTGGTAGATAACGATACCCATAACCTGCCATGGGCTCATTAGCTGAACTGTTGAACCGTGAGACTGTGGAAAAGTACCCAGAATACCTTGAAAGTCCACATGCAGTTCCTGTTCACTCCTACAGTACGACCGCACCAACTGGCTGGTCCTGCTTAGAAAGGTACAACAAACCAAGACTCCCTTGTCAAACAGCAACCCGGCTTTGAGACTGTTTACAAGCAGTGTGTATGTACACTAACACAGCCACCGTAGCATACACAAACACACACACAACCTTTACACTGCTGTGGGTTGAAACAGGACAGGGGAAATCGTAGGGAAGGTGTTTGAGCATGGAGAATCGGGTGGACTTCAGGTGAACTCACTCTCCGGGCGGTGAGGCTGAAGAAACACTCACAAATACCACCAAGCCGACGCAGCGCTTCCACAGGCGCTGTTCTCGATGCTAACTGTGTGGCTGTCTAGTCGGTCATATTTGTGGATATTTGTGGATGTCTAGTGGCACTGGTGACTGATGATGCCGGTCAACACCTGTGACCTAGTAGAGCCAGCTGGTGGAGGCACAGGCAGACTGATAGAGAGGATCACACACACACACACACACACAGTCACACACACAGATACGCATGCTAGACATGTGGATAATCATGCGGATTCTACTGCAATTCCTGTTGGACTCTGCAAAAATAAAAAGGCAGCGTGATATAAAAAGGCTGCCTGATAGACGAGGAGTCAGCTGTTTTGGCTAGGTCTTGCTGCGTGGAGACAGGACAGGGAAAGGCAGGAGACACGCTCCGTGTTGAAGCCTGCAAGCTGCATTAATAAATCCCCGTTAAACGATGAAACACTCATCGAGGCTGTGGTGATCTCACGTTCCAAACACTTCCAGGGAGAGTGTGAGACTCTGGAAACAGCTACCCTGAGACTTGCTGCACCACCACGGCTAGCCAGCAGAACCCACTGCAGGCTGTGGTGACCTACTTTTCTCTCTCTCTCTCCCTCTCACACACACACACGCTCTCCCTCACACACACACACACGCTCTCCCTCACACACACACTACCCCTCTCTCTCCCTCACACACACACACACACACACACACTACCCCTCTCTCTCCCTCACACACACACACACACACACACTACCCCTCTCTCTCCCTCACACACACACACTACCCCTCTCTCTCCCTCACACACATGCTCTCTCACATACAATCACACACTCAAGCACTCTCTTTCTCCCTCACACACACACACACACACACACACACACACTACCCCTCTCCCTCCCACACACACACACACACACACAGCCTCTCTCTTCCTCACACACGCCCTCCCTCTCTTTCTCTGTGTAAAATCCATCCCAGGCGGGTTTAGCAGAGTGTTCAGTAAAGACACTTGAGGCACAACTATCTGGTGTTGGACTTTTGTCCCTCTTCATCCTGACTGCAGGAATCAGACTGTGTCGCTAATGGAGCTGAGTGGGTCCTATTGACATACTGCCCTGTCAACCTATCTCTCTCTCTCTCTCTCTGTCGCTCTCTCTGTCGCTCTCTCTGTCGCTCTCTCTGTCGCTCTCTCTCTCTCTCTCTCTCTCTCTCTCTGTCGCTCTCTCTCTCTCTGTCGCTCTCTCTCTCTCTCTCTCTCTCTCTCTCTCTCTCTCTCTCTGTCGCTCTCTCTCTCTCTGTCGCTCTCTCTCTCTCTCTCTCTCTCTCTCTGTCGCTCTCTCTCTCTCTTCCTGTCCGCCTCCCACAGTAGCAGCACGTTCGTCCATATCTCAGACTGAGATGATACCTTACGATTACAGAACACTGACAGGCTTCTCCCTTCCCCTCATTCCTCTCTTCCTCCGTACTCTCTTCCTCTCTTCCCTTCCTCTCTTCCCTTCCTCTCTTCCCTTCCCCTCTTCTCCCCTCTTGCTGCCACAGGAATACTGCCATTTGCCTTATCATTTGCCAGAGTCACAAGCTGTGGGATGGGGCTGTTTACGGTGATGGGTGAGGGTGCAGGAGTGAGGGGGGGTTGTTGTGCGTTTATGACCTAAACAAAAGCTGAGTGTTGACGCCTGGGGGAGGGGGGAGGAGGTCGATGGAGTCTGAGAGGAAGAAAGAGAGCAGGAGAGAGGAGGAAGAGCACAATGCCATCCTTTCAGTCCAGTCCTTAGAGTTCCCAGCCCGTTCTTGTCTTTGAGGTTTCATGCGCAAAAAAATCCAAGCGTGTGCATGTACTGTACATGATGCATGTATTGAGGCTACACGTCCTGTGTGAAGCGTGTAAAGGGTTCAGTATGTTCAGAGAGCGTGCGTGTTATTGTTCAGGCATGTGACACCGGTTCAGTGTTTATGTAGGCCGACAAGCCTGAGGCTTGAGTACTTTCCAGGCCCACAGCTAAGGGAGTAACTCTCTGCTAAGCCAAGTAAACACTAGGAGGGGCTGTGTGTGTCGACGGCTTGGCGTGTTCCCTAACCTCGAGATCCACAAGCACACAGGGTGATGGGATGGAAGGCCGGATTGATATTACTGTTTTAATCTGGAGGTGCGAGCGAGATATGGGACGGCTGGGAAAATCCTCTAATGTATGGGATCATCCCCGCCCGGGTGGATGTATAGAGTGGCCAGATGTACCTTGTAGCCCCGGAGCAAGAGGGCAGCTGTGGGTCCATGTTGAGTTTAGAGTAGTCAGATGTAGCCTGTAGCACTGCTAGAGGGCAGCCCTGCAGCAGAGTATAATAGATCTCTCACAAAGGTCAGGGAGTTCAGAGGTGAGTTTCGTCGCATGCGAGAGGCAGGCTTCTTGGAGCGGTTTGTAGAGTCTGTGAGCTCATCTCCAGCCTGTGTCTCACCTCCACTCATCAGACAAATGTGTTTCTGATCTTTGCTTTCTCTGTAATCAAACCTCCTCTTTGTAATTTAATATTTAATGAGCTGGGTACCTTGGAGGGTGAGACTTGACGAATGAGGGGAGATTGCAGTGAATATTTAATTAGATATGAATAGCTTCAGCTAACGTTTGACAAAACTGACGTGTCCTCAATATGATTGATAGACTGAATAGGGAGATCGTTTGTGCAATTAAGTCATGAGCAGTTGGGTTGTTTCTGAGGGAACTCACAAAGAACTGGTTGTTTTTCTGACAGTGTCATGGGCGGACGTTAATCCTCGGAATTACGCACTCAATTCGCCCCGCCCTGAAGACTAGAGGGAGCAAGTTTTCCTGTAATTACAGAGAGAGACTTATCCCCTGTCCTGCTACTGTAGGAAGACAAAAGCTTGTGTTGACGTCCTGTTGTACGACTGTCTCGTTAAAGACGGCACTCATGAAATTGTTTGATGCTGTACTTCAAGAGCAACATTGTTATCCATGCTCTGTCCTCCTTAATACAGGTGGTGAGATGAGCGGTTATTATTGCTGGCACTGGTAGCTGACATGTGGTTACTTTGAACCGCGCCTGGTAAATACACACCGTTCCTTGGTTGTGACCTATCTGGTGGTTGCTTTGGATACAAATGTCTGATTGAATGATGAATACAAACGTCAAATGTAAGGGTATGTATGACGCAAAGATGTTTCACAATGAATGAGCAAGAGACAGAAGAGTGTGCTTGTTCTGTACTGAACCCCTCGAGTCTTACTAAACTATGGGTTGGTTAACTTTCTGGTCCACATATTCCGGATGTGATGATCCATTGACTGGCTGCGGTCTCACCTCCATCCAGACAAGGTCAACCCAGAAAATGAGAGGAAATCAAATACTCACAGATCTATAGAGAGCGGAAATGGGCTTCTTTGCTTTTTTTACCAGAGTGGCCATCGTTTGAACAGGATACTAACAGCACCGAGAAAAAGCACTGTCATTTTATCCTCTTGGATGCCAGAAAGGATTAATGTTTTGCTAGATGTTGCCTTTAGTTTTAGTGTCCTTACGTGTTCTTTCGGGAAGCCTTACGTTGCTGATGTAAGCAGTTCTTTCCGGCTCACAGGCACTTTAACCGAGGCAGACGTGAAGGCACAGAGATGTGCCGTGCACTCAGTAAGCATTGTGACTCACACTGGTCACTTCAATAACAGGACGCTGCCAGGCAAACGCTCCTGTCGACGCCCCCGTCTGTCTGAGCGGGCGGTGGGGGAGTGTGGAGGTGGGGGGAGGTGGGGGAGTGTGGAGGTGAGGGGCGGTGGGGGAGTGTGGAGGTGGGGGGCGGTGGGGGAGTGTGGAGGTGGGGGGCAGTGGGGGAGTGTGGAGGTGGGGGGCGGTGGGGGAGTGTGGAGGTGGGGGGCTGGGTACAGACAGAACCAGGACCAGGCCCTTCCCTGGACACAGGGGGGTGGAGGGCCGGGGGGGCACTCTGTCTGATGAGCAGGAGGATGACTGCTGACCGCCCCTCACCCTTCCCCTCTCCTCCCTCCTCTTCCCTGCCTTTATCAGCATGAAAGGCATCCATTGTCCTCCCTTTCTCATCCGCACCAAAATATGAACTCCACTCACAACCCCGGGCACGTGTACCGCAAGCCTGTGTCTGTCTGCTTGATGTTTGACAACACGCTCCTAAACCCAGCGCTCCTGCCCAGTCCTCCTGCCCAGCCCTCCTGCCCAGTGCTCCTGCCCAGCCCTCCTGCCCAGTGCTCCTGCCCAGCCCTCCTGCCCAGCCCTCCTGCCCAGTGCTCCTGCTCAGCCGTCCTGCCCAGCGCTCCTGCCCAGCCCTCCTGCCCAGTGCTCCTGCCCAGCGCTCCTGCCCAGCCCTCCTGCCCAGCCCTCCTGCCCAGCCCTCCTGCCCAGCCCTCCTGCCCAGTGCTCCTGCTCAGCCGTCCTGCCCAGCGCTCCTGCCCAGCCCTCCTGCCCAGCCCTCCTGCCCAGCGCTCCTGCCCAGCCCTCCTGCCCAGCGCTCCTGCCCAGCGCTCCTGCCCAGTGCTCCTGCTCAGCCGTCCTGCCCAGCGCTCCTGCCCAGTGCTCCAAACCCAGCCCTCCTGCCCAGCCCTCCTGCCCAGTGCTCCAAACCCAGTGCTCCTGCCTGGCTTCCTGGCGTGGGCCGGCCAGAGGAATCAGGCTACTGACCAGAGGGTGGGTGACCAACCCCGGGCTTGAGTCAGTGCCCGGGGTCAAATCTGGCTCAGGGCATTTCCTGTATGTCATCCCCTCTCTCTCTTTCTCTCTCTCTCTCTACCTCCCTCCCTCCCTCCCTCCTTCCCTCCCTCCCTGCTTTCCGGTCTCTTCAACTGTCCTATCAAGAAATAAAAAAGGTCAAGAATAAGGCCAAAAACTCTTCTTAAAAAAAGATATAGAAAGACTGTGTAAGGCTGGGGGTGTGCCTGAGACCACAGTTCTGCTTGAGTGTACATCCCCTTTGTGAAGTGAGTAACACCAGGCTGTAGTGGGAGTAACATGTCATGATGTCATACATGTATGACACCCCTAGTGACTCCAACAAGGACGCCCACCTGTGTTGTGTCAACTTCTAAATGACACTTTGAACTTTGACGTTCCCACCTGTAGACCAGAGACTGTCCTTGTCACTGGTTTGTGCTCACTCCTCTCCCCTGGGGCGTCTGGGAGGAATACCCCAGCCTGCCTCCAACCTTTCACTACCTGGCTGTGAGGGAATGTGTGGAATGAGACGCTGAAACACTCCCTGACCCTGCGCAGTGTGTCAGCATTCACCTTAACCAGAGAGCGAGAGACTTAGAGACAGACATAGAGAGAAAGAGGGGGGGGGAGAGAGAGAGAGAGAGAGAGAGAGAGAGAGAGAGAGAGAGAGAGAGAGAGAGAGAGAGAGAGAGAGAGAGACAGTAAGCAGAAGGAGATCATGCCAGGCTGCCAGGGTTTCCGAGAGAGCTCTTCATTTTTTGACAGAGCCCAGAGCTGAGGGTTCAGAGGTCAGCTAGGCTGACCTCTAGACCATACCAGCAGCCGTGCTGGCTATACCAGCAGTCAGCTGTTTGCTGGGTTGTTGTGACAGCGGAAAAACACTGAGGACAGTTGGTCTTGCTCACGGGAAGGGTGTTTAGAGACATCATCATAATTACGTACACACACAGATGTCGGTTAGCAAAAAGTTACCGACCTAGTAAAAGTGATCCAGTTAATCCAAAACATGGTGGCAGTGATTAAATATTTAGGCACAAATGTTTTGTACACCACCAACCACAATGAGGCCTTTCTCAAAAAGTTCTTACCAACTCGTCCAAGTTCCGCATGTCACATAGCACTCTTTTCTGTTGACAGTGGGTATAAGGGGAAGGATCAGGTTCGTCCACGTTCACGTTCACGTCTTCCTCCACACCCACACTCTCCGTCCGACTGAAGCACCTGCTGGGCGGGCTCGGCTCGTCCTGCTCCCCCGGCTCCCGCAGGTTCTCCTGGTCCCGAATCTCCTCTTCAATCTCCTCCTCCAGTTGAATCAACATCGGTGCCAACATACCGAACTTGGCCCCCCGACGCGCCACTTCCAGTAGGCACAACACAAAATTCTTCTCGTTGCATCTTTCCACTAGGTCGTTGGTTTCAAACATCAGAACATCCTTGATCCAGAGCTCTTGTCGACACCAACCAATGAAATTGGACACGTTGTCCCGTGCCAAAAAGGAGCCCTGGACAACATTTCGCGACTGAAACACCACATCCTTGCTGGGTAACCTCAGCGTTTGGGCAGCCTCCGGGTATTCCAGCTGGAAGTCCAGTGCCGCGCGATTCACGTTGTTGGCATGCCGACAGAGGGCACAGCCAGTCCCGAGCCCCTCCATAAAGGTGTCCGCCGTAACATCCAGGTCGTAGAGCGTGTTCAACCACTCAGCCAGATCCTCCTTCATGGCGTAAAGGTATTCCTCGCTGGATTTGAAGGGCCTTATGCTCTTGGAAGCAGATGACTGGATGTTGCTCTGATCAGCCATATTGTCAGGGATGTATTAATGCTGGCTACTTAATAATACCCGATTGTCTCATTGCACAAGCGATCACCCAAACCGTATCCATTGAATGTGGCGAAACAACCGCGTAGACGCACCCATGACAAGCATGTGTGGCATCTTAGTCCAAGTCCTTGAGGAAATCCTTTGTATTGCTAATAGAGCATTCTGAGATGCGAGGCAGACGAGGCGCGTGGATGCGTGTTCCGGACGTCTGTGCTGAACCCGTTCCCTTTAACGAGCGCATCGCTGTTCCTCACGGCGTTCCAACGGCGGGGGAGAGAGTGAAACCGTAACGGTGATGGGACGAATACGTATACACACCCCGGGAAAAGTGTCCTCCGGTGTCCTGGACACAAAGAGAGCGTCTTGCCCGCCAGCCGTTGGCTTGCCTGAATGGTTTAAAGGCTACAGCTGCTTCAAAGAAATGCGACCTCCACTGACCAGCCGTAACTCACTTGCCGCACATCGCCCCCTCGCATTAAAAAAGCCCTGCCCACATCGCGCCGCCTCTTGCTCTGAACATGTTGACCTGCTATAGCTTAGACTAGCAGAGCGATTCAGCGGCATATCCCATTATGAGAGGATAAGCGCCGGTAGAAGAAAAAAAAACTTAACCCTGTGTTCACTGCCTCCAATAAAAACGCACATGATCTCTGATATAGCAATATTATCACACCTATAGCCCATTCAAGGAATATACTTTAGTTAAAAGCAGAACATTCGTTTCGGATGTCCGAGATAACCTTTTTTTTTAAATCAAATTAACAGCATGATAGGCCTATGCGATCGTGGCTAATTGGCCATATCGCTTGGGCCTTACGAGTCGAAAGGACATGACGCGCTCTGATCACATCACACTTAAATCAAGGGGACAGTTGCCTGACTGGTAGAGAGACTTATCTCTACATTAAATGCAGCGATAAAACATTGACGCGTTGTTGTCAAGAAGAAGAAAACACATGCGGGGACTGTCTTTGCTTGTTGTTAGAACGGTCCTATCGTGGGTAACCAACAATAACCTCAGTTTGTCAAAGGAAGATGATCACAGATGGTTCCGACGAACAAAAGCAAAGATGATGAATAGTTCACTGAACTGCGCCCGCAGAAGTGACCTTTGGTTAAGAAGCCTGTCACCGGTCTCCGACAGACCATTGACATTTTAAACAGACGCTGAATGACAAAACGGGAGAAGCTGTCTAATGCAAATTAGCTCGATAAGATGTGTATAACCCTCTCTAACTTCCGTACTGAGCCACTCAAACAGTTGAAAGGGGAGCAGTTAGAAAACCACGCAATATAACATGTACATTTTACTCAGATTTAGGCATGAGAGATTTAAGCATCGGCTATTGTTGAATTACACAAATTAATCAACGTGCAAGGATTCTCCCAGCTCATACGTGAATCTTCTATGGACATCCACATATTTGGGCAACGCCGCAATTAAGCGTGTATATATAGTGTATGTATAGACTATGCAGTAGGCCTGGTCTACTGACCCACAAACAAGCAGTCTAGTCTCACTGAGGCTACTCGAGGCAAAGGGGCCCCCTGGTTTGTGATCTTTTGAATTTCAGCGAGGCCTGGGCCCGTCTTGTTTTGATTTAAATAAATAGGGTTGTTCCTTTAAGAGTGAGCGAGGGAGAGAGAGAGAAGTTGGATGAGATCATTTTCTGGCTGGGATGAATCAGCTTTTCTCTGATACACACACGCACGCTTATTCGCCGGCATGACAAGCAACTGGATCCTAGACCCAACTTCCAGACCTCAGCTGTGCCTCACCAAAAGTCCTCTCATGCCTGGTCCTCATTTACACAGAGGGCTGAAGACACACACAGCTATCTATTGAAGTCTCAACTCAATGACAAATTCCTACAGTTAAGTCTGACTAGGAGTAACACTTTAGGATTGTACAGTAACCCTGAAGGACGAAAAAAAAAAAAAAAAAACGAAGCACAGCCTCAAAGTTAAAAACTTCTCTGGGAGAAAGGCCAGGACATCTGTTCTGCAGCTGACTGCTATACGCGACATCAGGCGACTGTTTAGTGTGGCACATGTGGATTTGTGACATCACATGTTGGCTGTTACACATGAGGGACAAAAGGTAGCGTTTGGTTTTCAGTGGAGGGCAACGCACTGTAGCGGGACAACAAGGTTAAAGTGTGCTTAGGGAGTCCTCAAATAACTCCAGCTTAGTCATGCTCTGGTTCCAGCTGATACATCTTCAACAAAATAGATGGGGACCAACCGACCAATCACGGCGGCGCTCGGCTTCGACGCAGGAGATACAACACCACCACCTGGTGGACAACACTGGGCGCTGCAACTCTGGCCGGGGGCCAGTATCAATGGAAATAATGAGTCGTGGTGTCAAATCAGAGTGGAAAGTTTATTCTCAAAATTGTTCATTACATAGTAGTGGGAAAGGGTTAGGCAATTACAATAATAATAAAAAAAGATATAACGTGTCACGTTTTACAATACTGTCCTAAACCATTCTGTACACCTAAGAACTGCAAAAACACTTGCACAAGTCAAGATGACTAAATCAAAAAAACCAAGGGCAAACAGAACGAGGAATAACTAAAAACATGAGTCTATGCGTCGAATGAAACTGCGCCAGGTCTTTCTAAAGCAGTTCACTAACCATTTATAAATATGGAATCATAAATTAAAAATGGCTTTTTAAAAATCTAATCCCGCACCAAATGGAAAATGTCAAAACTGCTTGTTTCTCAGTAGGGGCGGTCCCTGCGCTCCTGACGATGGTCCCTGGGAACGAGAAAAACACATGAAGAGGGGGGAGGAAGAGGGGGAGGAACAGCACCACACACAGCCCCCGGTCTCCGTGGAGACCACGTCACGAAAAAAAACCTGAACCAAAATCAATATTTTTCCATCAACTGCAGATGAACGTCTCTATCAGGCAAGGTGTTAAGTTTCTCTTTACACACTTTGCAGCACAAGTGAATTATGCGTCTAGGGTGAATTATGCGTCTAGGGTGAATAGATATCACCATGGCGCTACGCTGGGCGTGTTTCCTCACCTCATGTCCATCTTGCCTGGGGGCCCCATTCCTCTGCGGCCCCTGCCCCCCATGGGGTCCATGGGGGGCCCCCCTCTGCTGGCCCCCCGGAACCCCCCACGGTCCATCCCCCCGCCGCGGCCCCTGAAGCCTCCGCCACGGTCAC
This sequence comes from Hypomesus nipponensis, assembly GCF_054491055.1. Lineage (NCBI taxonomy): Eukaryota > Metazoa > Chordata > Actinopteri > Osmeriformes > Osmeridae > Hypomesus > Hypomesus nipponensis. The sequence continues at coordinate 11,860,872 of NC_140388.1, forward strand.
CGCCCCACCCGCCCCGGAACCCTCCTGGCCCCCCGGGACACCCAGGACCCCCTGGGCCTCCGGGCCCCCCGCGGTCCATGCCCCGGCCCCCACGCATGCCCATGCCCCCCCGGCCTCGCTCGCCTCCTGTAGGAGAGGAGAGAAACACACGTCAGTCACAGCCAGAGGGCACACAGGAGGAGGGCAGGTCCTCACATGGAGGTCAGCTCTGACGCAGTGAAGACCCAGCATCTCACAGCAGAGGTCTGTCTATGTGGGCCTACAGGCATAGCAACCATACCTCTAGGAGCAGTCTGTGTGTGTGTGTGTGTGTGTGTGTGTGTGTGTGTGTGTGTGTGAGTGAGAGAGTGACCTACCAGGGGGAGAGAATGGAGGCCCCCCACCTAAGCCCTCTGGTTTGGGGGCTTTGCACTGGTTACACTCCATCCTCCAGGCGAAGTTCTGGTTCCCACAGCCCCTAAAGAACCACACTGATGAGCCACAGCAGCCTGCACGCATCACAAGGGCCCGTATATGGATAATAACAATCATGATGATCTATGGGGGTACGTACGGGTTAGGACACTCCCAGTCTCCTGCCCTCTGCTGCATGTTGCCCCCCGGGGGCCCCCCTCGACCCATCCCCCGTGGGCCCCCCCGGGGCACGAAGCCCCCGCGCTCTCCTCCACGCCCCATCATACCTGGCAAAACACACACACATACAGGGCTTAGCATGTCACTCAGGGAGCAGGATGGAGACAGGCTGGTGTAAACCCTGAGGGTTTCTGTGAAAGCAGGAAGCGAGAGTGAAGACATACCTCCGCGGGCCATCATGCCGTCCCTCATGGGCATCCCCCCCCTCATGCCCCCCATCATGGGCTTACGGCGGGCCATGGACACCTTCAGCCTCCGGCCCTGGAACTCCTTACCTGGAACGGGAGAGAGGGGGAAGGAGAGAGAGAGAGAGATGTTACAGTTAACTAGACCAGTTTAAGATCCGGCTTTCCCACGAGGGGAGAGGTGAACGGTTGCCGATGTAACCCACCATCAAAGTGTTCCAGAGCAGCTTTGGCACAGAACGGCTCTTCGTATGACAGGGTGGCGTCTCCCTTGGGCTTGCCAGAGTCTTTGTCTGTGTAGATGTTGATGGCAGGCTGGCCCAGCCTGCGGTTCATCTGAAACAACAAGGGTTTGTTACTATGGGAACCACACCAGCAGTCACCCAGGCCGCAATAGGAGGTCACAGTTCACGGTAAGGTTTTATCCTAGACCAGTCTTCTTCCCCCAGTCTCCCTCCCTCCCTCCCTCCCTCCCTCCCTCCCTCTTCTCCCAGTGTCCCTCCCTCTTCTCCCAGTGTCCCTCCCTCTTCTCCCAGTGTCCCTCCCTCTTCTCCCAGTGTCCCTCCCTCTTCTCCCAGTGTCCCTCCCTCTTCTCCCAGTGTCCCTCCCTCTTCTCCCAGTGTCCCTCAGTCTCTCTCTCTCTCTCTCCCTCCAGTCTCTCCCCCCCGTCTCTCTCTCTCCCCCCCGTCTCTCTCCCTCCCCCCCCAGTCTCTCTCCCCCCAGTCTCTCTCCCTCCAGTCTCTCTCTCTCCAGTCTCTCTCTCTCCAGTCTCTCTCTCTCCAGTCTCTCTCTCTCCAGTCTCTCTCTCTCCAGTCTCTCTCTCTCCAGTCTCTCTCTCTCCAGTCTCTCTCTCTCCAGTCTCTCTCTCTCCAGTCTCTCTCTCTCCAGTCTCTCTCTCTCCAGTCTCTCTCTCTCCAGTCTCTCTCTCTCCAGTCTCTCTCTCTCCAGTCTCTCTCTCTCCAGTCTCTCTCTCTCCAGTCTCTCCCTCTCCAGTCTCTCCCTCTCCAGTCTCTCCCTCTCCAGTCTCTCCCTCTCCAGTCTCTCCCTCTCCAGTCTCTCCCTCTCCAGTCTCTCTCTCCAGTCTCTCCCTCCTCACCCTGATGGGTCCCACGTGTTTGAAGAACTCGGCCATGGTTTCCAGAGTGGCACCCTCAGTGAGGCCTGTGATGTAGATGGTGCTGTTCTCAGAGTCATCCTGCTCCTCGGGGCGCCCTGGGACACACACAGCAGGGTCAGCAACACACGCAACACACACACACACACAGCCAGGGCAGCAACACACACACACACAGCAGGTGGTGGCTGGATGGTTCCAGGTGTGTTTGGAGGCCTCTACTCACCCATATCCCGATCTGCTCCGTTGTCCATGGGTCCTGTCGTCCCGGCGGGAGAGAGAGAGACGGAGGCACACGTTAGGCTGCAGCTCGCACCACCACCTTTGACCTCCTGACAAGTATGTATAAGTGATATCCCAGACACTCCTTGTTGACACTCAAGACATTTTGGAAAATTTGAAAATGGTACCTTGTGGTAGACCATGCTTTCCCTCTTAACGGAAGATTTTTGATATAAAAAGAAATAAAATACCTCAAACCCTTTTAAAATATAAAAATGTGCCATTTGAATGAAATCAAAAAGTCTGTAACCAGATACTAACACCCCCAAAAAAACCTGGAGGGGTGGGGGGTTCAACTCTTAATGTTCGGCCGCAAATTCATTTTCAAAACAGACACCTCTCTTGGCAGCAGTCATTCCTTATTAAATTCTCATTGTAAAACCTTATGTTCTAGGTTACCATAAGCAGTGATAGAAAAACCTACAAGATTACCCTTTTGTGTGAAAAAATAAAATGGGAACCTTTTGTAAAACTGATGTGTCAAGACAACCGATCTGGATCCCCTCTACTCCTTTTTATCATAATAAACCATGTATATCAATATGTATAAATATAGTTGCCATCCAAACACAAAATGACCCTGCTCTCCAATGTAAAAGGTTTTAAAATCAGGTGAATACTCCTGAGCGGAACATGCTCTAGCAGTCTGAAAGTCTGGAGTGGACTAGCCAGTGTAATTCTCGTTAACTTACCACCGGGCTTACTGAAGCCACCTCTGTCTCCAGCGATGCTATGAGGGAATAAATGGAGAAATGAAGCCGATTTCCCTTTTTACAGCCTTCCACGCCTTTAGCCTCTGGGGCTCTTGTGGGGGGGGGGGGGGGGGGGTAAGGAACACAGTTCTGCCTAGCCTACCAGTACTTCAAAACATCCCCAAAAATGTCTAGACAAAGAAGTTCACTGGAAATGGGGGGGAATTAACAGCAACTATGTGGTCGTGTTTCACTAGAGGGGCCACAGTGTTCAATAGCAGATAAAGGCTATAACTGAGTGACTTAGTTTCCACCCTTGGGAAAACATGGGATAAATCCCATGTGTTTGTTACAAAAGATAAAGAGATTTCAGATGCAATGCATGTTGGGATAGTTCTACGCTGGTTCGTACACACATCCTTGATAACCACAAAATATTTTTACATTTGAAACAAAAAAAATGTTAAGAGGAACTGTAAACGTTATGTTTTGTCTCAAGTGCAATGCATCTGAAATTTGACAAAAAACAGGTGATTACATTCACCTTTGAAATAGAAAATAAATACAAAACATTTTACATCATTGTGAAAGACAAAAAAAACTTTGAATTTACACAATTGTAATAAATATCAAATGAACTAGACCATTTTACAATGTTTCCCAAAGTATATACGAAATAACAGTAGTTGGAAGTGTTTCCCTTTAAAAGAGCATCATCTCATCTCCTGGGTTAATGATGGAACCAGAACCTGATCAAGTCCTGCGTTTAAGCAGCTGCCTCGACATAGAACCGGTACTTTCTAGAATAGATGCTTTTAATGGCTGTCACTGTCACCTGTAGCGTATAAATGTGACAAAGCATGTTAAAAAAGGTGCTCAAAGGAATGTGATTTAACATGATAACATTTGTAATTGAAAAACACATTAAAATGACATTAAATAACAATGCTCCCATTGAAAATATGTCTTGAAGGGAAGTTAAAGCCATCGCAAACCAGTCTGCCAAATTATCCAAATCAAATTACAGAATATACATCTTAAGGCTGGAACCATTTTATTAAAAAGGCAGACTAAATTTGTGAAAAGCTGTCAACTTCCCAAACAGGACAGGTTCAATAACATTATCCGATACACAGTAAGAATATTTAGAAAATTTGGCTAATGCGTTATGTTTAAGTGTTTAAGTAAAAATATGTTAATTATTATCACCACCCATATAGGGTGAACACACACTTAAAACACACTAGCACACATACGCACTCTTAAGGTTTAGGGCAAAACACCTTTGAGCATGAGCAGATCATCTGGGTTCTCTAGAACAGATCGGTTCATCTTTCATCTACGAGATCTCAACTACGGCATCAAATGAGCCTGGACTGAACTGTGTGAAGTCAATGTGGTGCCCAGAGAAGCTGACAGGGAGTGGGGAGCAGTATGTGTCAGGTTGTAGGTGCTGAGCATGGTTCTACTATGGGGGGGGGAAGCCTGAGGTGTGATGGATGCATGTAAAATGTTCTCTTTTTAACTCCCAGATGTGTTGAGTCACATGTGTGCCTCAAATAGCACACAAACACAAAAAACTCTTAATTAGGACAATTTATAATTATAAAATAATTGATGGTAGTTGAACTCTGTATGTTTGTTGGAAATATACCCTTGAGGTAAGTTTTTTATTTAATTTTTTTATGTGTAAACACGATTTGACAGTCAAATACCTTTGATCCTTTTCATTTTTCCCCTCAAGAAAATAAGTTACTTAATAGTTCCAACTCAGGTAAACTCTAGTATTTCCGTGCTGTCAAGTCACTAAAACCAGCCAAAACCCAAAGTCTTCCAAGAAAAGCTACAGCATCTCTTTTGCTGATGTCATTAATATTGCTGATTAAGTACCTGTAATGCTGGGATACAGCAACAGGAAATATCCAAGTGAATGCTTTAGAAGTCCAGCTCTCTGTTCAGAAATGTGAGCCCCAACTCTGAGATTGACCCTTCTTACCTTTGGCCAGACAGCAGGGCTGAGAGTTAGATAGTTCTGGAGGATTCTTCCTTTTAGTGAGGCCCGTGAGGACCATACTCGGATTATTAAATCAAACTACACGAGAACTTTCATATGGACCAGATTATTATTATTATTTAATTTTTTTACTTTGAGCTGGTTAACGACAGAACCTGTGTGTGTCACGGGCAGGGAACCATCCATCCTCAGCCCTGCCTAGCCTAGCCTCACCACCTGTGAGGGGGGAGGAGAGGAGGCGTCAGGTGACAAGGAGAGCCACTTACCTCAAGCCTCCACGGCCTCCCATTCCTCCGCGCCCCCTGGCGCCGTGCATCATGCCTCCCCTGTCAAAGCCATCCCGGCCCGGCCCGCGGCTCTCACCGGAGCCTGGGTAACCTGCCGGCTCAGAGCCGTAACCGGCACCGTTACCGGGGCCCTCCTGCCGGTAGTTGTCTGAGGAGACAAACGGTCGTTTTCACATCTAAATAACTGCCTCAAGACATCGGTTGAAGGCATGATACTGTGGAAGTACTGTCAGAACCACACGCTTCTGATCTGCTATTCTGCTCTGATCCCCCCCCCCCCCACACACACACACACACACACTACTACTGTGGGCGTGGCTAGAAACATCAACTAGTACTGTGGGCGTGGCTAGAAGCATGGGGTAGGAACAGGGATCATACTGTAATGGCTGGACTGGCCGTATCCGCTCTGTGGTCCTCCCTGCTGGCTGTACTGGCTGGCGGCCGCCTGGCCGTAGGACCCTGAGGCTGGGGGAGGGTAGGAGGAGGCCTGGGCCTGTTGCTGCTGCGGGGGGGCCTGCTGGTGGTAACTGCCTGCCTGCTGGCTGTAGCCCCCCTGTTGGGCCTGGTAGCCGCTCTGCTGCTGGCCGTACGCGGCCTGCTGGGAGTAGCTGCTCTGGCTGTAGCCCGACGGCTGGCTGCTGGCGTTGTAGCTGAGGAAACAAACACAGGACACACACACACAGTCAGGAGTGTACTGATTCACACTGAGGCCCTGAGAGAGCTGCTGACTGGAGTAAGTCAAATACACCACAGTACAAAAGCGCTCCCGAGCAGCTTCCCTTGTATGGTGCCTGGAGTGTGCCCCTCCTGCTGTGACAAGCAGCCCCTCACCTCTGGGGAGCAGCGGAGGCAGCCTGCTGGCTGTACCCGGGGTAGGCCGTCTGGGCGCTGTAGCCCGGTTGGGAGCCGTAAGACGACTGGGACGCCGCCGGAGCAGCTGCCGCTGGGGTGCTGTCGTAGCCGCTGGCCCCGTACAGCTGGGAGGGCTGAGAGTAGCCATGGGCGCCCGCCTGGGCTGCAGGATAGCCAGCTGGGGGAAAGAGGCAGAGGGGTGAGGAGCGAGCTGGAGGGAAGTGACTCTACAGGGTTAGGGGGGGGGGGTTTAAATCAATCTGGTTTGAGAAGGATTTGTATTTTTGATATCCCTTCCCGGCTTGTTTTAGTTGTACGGGAGGAATAGTGTGGTGCGGGTTGTGAGACGCATAAGCTGAGATGTGAGAGCAGATGCTCATGTGAAGCCATAGAGGAGGGTGTCAATGCGGTGGAATGGAGGTGCATGCATGCAGAGGAAACGGTGTCTCGAACCTGTTTTACTGCCCGCTGGACCGAGATAGTGACAGAAGAGAAAAGATTGCATTTCAGAAAGAAACAAAATACACAAAACAGGTTGTCAGAAGGCACGTTTATATAGACAACAAAGACACCGTAGGACAAGGACAAGACCAACACTTAAAAGTGCTGTGACTAATGGTGTTTGGTGGACATCTCAAACCCACCACCCCCACATCACAAACATGGTACAGTCACGATTGTACTGACCTGCTGCCGGCTGCCCATAGGATGAACCATACTGTTGCTGCTGCTGGGGGGGCTGTGCATAGCCTCCAGCAGGGGTTGCAGTCTGGGCATACCCTGTCTCAGCTGCAGCCGGCTGGGCATAGGACCCATAGCCCTGCTGGCTGTAACCCTGCTGGAGCACACAGGTACCATCTCATCAATCAACTCACAGGATAGGCTGGTTGTCAAGTATTAAGCTTAAATTGTTGCTGTTGAGATTTAAATAACTGGATTGATATGATAACCTAGGGGATATCATAGGGGAAGCCTATGATGGAGAGTGGGTCACACTAGTTGAGCTGGTTTCCACACCTACCTGGGCAGACTGTCCATAGCCTTGTGAAGGCTGAGCAGCGTAAGATCCATAGCTGCACAGACACAAAAGGATCACTATATTACAAACTCGCTGTTATACTTTTTTTTATTTTTACGATTTGCTTTATCAAGTCGTATATCTTAAGGACTCTACAAGGTAAACACTCACCCCTGCTGTGCGCTGGCTTGGTTGTAGGAACTGTAATCTGAGAAGAGGGAAGAAATAGTATTAAAGGGTAGAACAGTAAAAACATACTTCAGATACACATCTACGACTTTACATACATTGAAACTAACAGATTCACATTTCTAGTGCTATCCCCTTCAGCACGTGTGCACAACATAACATGTAATACACCATTGACGAGGGCGAATTGTTTGGGACAATAACATGGCCCAAATGAGACCCTTACTGCTAAAAGGTGAAGTCAACGCTGGCATGTACTGTAAACTTGGAATGAAAATGAACAAGGCATCGCCGTTTTCCTCCGTTTACAAAAGGCCGCCAAAGGCGCGGAGTAGCTAACTTGACCTAGTAGCTAGCCAGCTAACAGTAGCATGTATGCAGCGCAGCTAGCTACGTTAGATGACACACAAATGTTGGTAAATCATGTATTAATCCCCAAGACATTATTAGTGCTTCGTCAAAAATATACCTGATGTATTTAAACAACATTTGCCTGGCTAGCTAACTAGCCTAATAATGGTAGGTCTAGCGGCACCGCGCTAGCCCCTCCACCCCTCCCCCAGACCCTCGTTATGTGGCGGCGAGGTAGTGGCTGTTTCTGACTGTAGGAATTCAACGTGTATTTACGGTCTAAACTATGGATCGAAAGTCATTTGAGCATAATAACATCTAGAACAATGTTTAAATGATTTAGTTTATTCAATGAGCAGTAGTTTTTCCGTCTGAAATAGCGAATAAAATATCGACAAAAACGTTACTCACCCGGAGCAGACGCCATCTTCGTTTCTTGTCGGTGCAGTGTTGCTGGAGTTGCCAGTTTGGTCCACTAACCCGCGATCAGAGAATGTAACTGACTTTGTACTTAAATAAAATGCAGCTGGGTTCGACTTCAACGATAGGCTATGCCCCCCGGAAGTAATGAACCCATTTCCGTCGAGGTGTATTTTTATGGGCAGAAATATGCGTCACCGGAAAAATAATTTGAATACTTTACTTGAACTGCCAAACTTGAATAATTGCGTTAACGACGGAATCTGAAAAACACATTTTAATTTGTATTGTTGAAATTTAATAATTACATAGAACAATCTGAATAGCATAAATTCAAATTGAATTCATTAGTTCGGAACTGAATTCCTTTCAACTTGAAACTGAATGTCATCTTTTTACAGTCATTGGATATTCATAATTCGCTCTGAAACGATCCTGTCACCAACCTGGCAACCCATGTAACGCAAACAGGAACTGACACGCACTAGCAGATGCTTGCAAGATAGTGAGATAGCTTATAGATGTGCAGTTTGCTAAGTATCTGTCATTATTTAAAGTGAGGGCTGGCAATGAGATAATGGTAAATGTACAGGGGCGAACAACAATTAGTAACGTCTGTCCTTCTCATGAAACTCTGAATCGAAGTACTCTATTTGACGATGTTGGAGCCCGTATTGTCATTATGGTTTGGATCAAATCAACCCGGTTTCTTCCTTGGTTCAACGTGCCTAGTTAGTGCAATGATGCTTATGTGGCTTGGAGGCATCCAAGCCAGTTTAAGTTTAGGACCTGGAGGAGAGTTCCCCGGGTTTCGAGGTGATCTCACGCTCAAACCACATGGATTAAAAGCAAGTCTGTCGTGCAAGATTGTTTTCTAACCATCTCAACTCTCCCTCTCTCAGATCTGTCACTCTATGCTGTCAGTCACGATGAGCTTCCGTCTCTTCTCTACAACGCTCTTCTCGTGCTCTTGCTCGGACCGTGTCAGGAACGACGCTGGGGAACGTTCTCTCTCCTCGTTCTATCGATCCTGTCCATGGTCTTATTACCCCCGCTATACACGCTTCTCCTGTTTATTGGTGGCGGAGAGGCTAGTCGGATATCTGGGTTCTCAGCCGTCCAGCTGGCCCTGTTTACGGCCCAGTGCCGCCAGGTGAAACAGAGGAAGATGCTGAGGTGTATACCGGTTTGGTTTCTTCCCTGGTTGCTGCTACTGTTCAACCTGATGTTGCTGCCCAACACATCTCCCCTCCTACACTTCTGTGCCATCTGCATAGGGCACAACTGTATCCTTCTCCTACTCTTTCTCCTCCGTGTGTCGAATGTAGATTCAGTCTGTTCTGTTGGCTCATCTTCAACAACCACCTTAACTTCTGTTCTGGAGATCGGCAGTCCTTTGTCGCAGAGCTGCAGGGCGTAGCGATGGCGAAAGGTTTCTACATCCTTCCTGAGTGGACCTACATTCCTTCCTCCTCCCGGCTGCGGCTTCCCACACACGGACCTCCTCACAGGTGAGAACATCACGTCGGCCCACGCTCTCCTCCAGGGCTCGCAACAAACACTGCTCACTTCCTCACTGTCCCAGTACCGTCCCTAACTGAACTTGACCTGTCCCAAACTGTACGTTTGATTGCTGGTTATAAATTCCCTCCAGGTCTGGGTCCCTCCCCCTGCTGGACCCACTGGGGCGGGTGGATCTGCCTAGGAGACCGTCCGGGGAAGACCCCCCCCTCTTGAACCCACAGTCGTGGGCGGGGCCAGCACCTCATTGGTTGTTGGACGGTTCAGCTGCAGCGTCCGAGGCCCAGCACCTGGACGAACAGATGTTGAGGGCGGGGATCCAGGCCTCCCTTCAGGGGGCCCCTGAGGGCCCCCATGCTAAAGTGGAGGTCCCCAAGTCCTCAGTTTCCTCTATCAGGTCTGGGAGCTGTGCAGAGCTCATGCATTTAGTCGCTGAAGGTTTAATCACAGTTTCTGTAAAAAGGAATTCCTATGATTTCTCCAGAAAAAAACATTCTAGTGTGTGACTTAGCTGCTCTTTTGAGATTACTTCGTTGAGGTGATTACATGTATATTTTTATTTGTTCTCTCAGGCTACAACAACTGGAGAAGATGGGTTTCCCGACTGAGAAGGCTGTGTTGGCATTGGCTGCCTCCAAACAGCTAGATGGCGCCATCTCCCTGCTGATTGATGGCAGAGTTGGGGAGGAAGCGGTGGTCACGTCGAAAGGGAAGAACATCCTGCCGCCACACCAAACCTGAGAGGTCGGCTAGGACACTGGAGGAATAAGTGATATTGAGGAAGTACTGTGTTTTATGCTTGGGTTTGAGAAAGTACTGTGTTTTTATGCTTAGGTTTTGCTGAGCTGTTTGATGGACCCTGTGGGCTAAAGTAAACAGAGAGGTGTGCGTGTACACGTGTGTTCATATAACTATTAAAATACCTGCTGATGAAGGAAGGACTGTAATGACACAACTGGCCTTTTAGAAACACAATTCAACAATGATTTATTTTGTCAACCGTTCTACTCGAGACAAAACACATTTGCAAGCGATTTGAAAGATGCCCAAGTGGGAACATACATCTACATGACACACATCAGCATACAAAACGAAGCACTGCTATTGATCATTAAATAACACAACAACTTTGATATAATAAGAAACAATCAAACCTATTTTTTTTGTTTGTTTTTTACTGTGACAGAGAATTCAGTCTTAAAAAGAATGTCACAGTGGTACGAAATAATACAGAAATGTCTTCAAGTTCCGTCAACAGTTTGAACTCCTGGTCGGTGTGTCTGTGCTTGTGAGAGAAGCTGCTCTATGATGTAATAGTTTTACCATGCTGGGGGATATTGTGGTACTATTTCATACAAATAGGAGAGGACTGCTGTGTTTAAATTAAATATTTTTGTAATACAGGGTTTCATGTTGTTGTAACTCTGTCTAAAAAACTGCTACGTGAAGACAACATTAACACTATACTTCTTGCAATTTCTTGTATCTCACTGCAGAATGTAAATACAAATTCTCAAAACAAATCAAGGTGGTAAAGCAGTTACCACATAACTGTCTGAACTAGTTTGAACGTACACCTTTTAATATGAATCTCAGCAAGGTTTGTGCCGTCTTCATCTTTATAGTGCACTACATAGGTAAAACAATATAATGGAAATATAACAAACAAAAAAAAGAATATGAGAGAAGAGGTTTGTGTTTTGGTGTCCTGAAAACTGTACATGCTCAAAAATATTTAAATAAGTAAACCTTGGAGATTTCAGAGACAGTGTGATCGTCCAGGCAAATCTTCAGAGGCTGCCTGTCTTTTCTGATGCCTCTCGCCCCTCTCTCTCTCGCCTCGCTCTCATCTAACCACCCTCATTGTCCAGGCCTGCTTTCAGTTAAACGAGCACCACTAGAGATATTCCATATCAGCTTTTCCTCTGATGTGTCATGAATGTGGTGACATGGTTTCCTGTGAGCCCCGGCCACGGGACAGCGACACGGGAGGAGACACTGGGTGTACAGGGACGGGGGTGGGGCTGAGGGACCGGAGGGTGGTACAGGTAGACTATGGAGCGTCAGTGGAGTTTCCCTGAGGCACCCCCCCCCCCACACACACACGCTCTTCATCTGATGGTACAGCCCGATGGAACAGGTAGTATCAGATCGGGGAGGGGGGAGGGGGGAGGTCGGCACTGCCTGGGATCCTCAGGGACAACCAGGGGGCGCTACTTCCCCAGAAGCTTGGTGTCCGAGGACAGAGGGGGGAGGGGGGGCGGTGGGGCAGGACTCCGGCCCTCTTGCCCCTGTAGAACCCTGGGGGTTCTGTACCAAACGGGCCGTCTCCGGACCCCAGATCAGGCTCTGTTGGAGAGAGACACAGTTTGGGCCAGGCCACCCTATCCACCAACAGTATTCACACACAAATCACTTCACCGTTAACAAAGTGTGTTATGTGTTTATATTATATATTACTTTTCGCTCATGTAGCGTAAATTCACCTTTTTCCTTATCGTAATCGTTATGTGTAGAAATCTACTATTTCCTGTAGGCATATCGGTGTGCTTGTTACCAGCCCCTGGATCTGCCGTGTTACCAGTGTGTCTTCTTGCCCAGCTAACCCTGGGCCTGCTGTACTTACAGCTGGAGAGCTGTCTTGCTATTCTACTACAATGTCGTTTTTTCTATTCTTAATACTGTTATTTTTGGGCAGTGCTATAACCTTCGAGCAATCTCTGGCACAATAATTTCCTTCAGGAAGAATGAAGCTTGATCTTATATTATCTGTTGATCTATTGATTATATCTTATCTGATGTAAGAGGCCGAAGGAGGCCAAGGTGAGGGTGAGGGGTTCCCAGGGTTACCTGGCCAGATGATAGCCTCCAGCAGAGTGACCCTGCGAGCCAGAAGCTCCAGGTCTGCCTGCAAGTCTTGGAACATCTGCAAGCTAAGGTCCTATCAGAGCACATCGACAGAGGGCACGGGGTGAAGGGAGGTGGGCTGAACCAGGACACGTCTTGGGGGGTTTCTTGGCTCTGCACACGCCCCCCCCGGCCCCTGTCCTGTCCCCCGGCCCCTATCCTGTCCCCTGTCCCCTGATCTGTCCCCTGGTCTGACCCCTGACCCCTGGTCTGACCCCTGACCCCTAAGGCTGACCCTGCCTCCTACCTCCTACTCACCATGGATACCAATCATAGTCTCGAGGATTAAAACCCTCTCGGCTAAGATCTTCAGGGCCTCTCTGATCTGATGTATGCCGTCCCCCTGTGGACACAGATACAGCCGTCAAGGTAAAGAGCACAAGCCAAACGACAGCTCGCCAAGATGCCAAGTCATTCCCGTCACTCGGTCAATACATTTCAGCAGTTAGCAGGTTAAACATACAAGTCACGCACGGAGCCCCCCCCCAAGTTATGCCCCTCCCCCCACCTCTCCCCGACATCTCTCATTGGTCCTCGTTCTCATGCAGTCGTCCCCTGGCCAATCGAAGCCATGCTGACCATGACAACATGCTCGTCACAGTGCGTCCATGTTGTCGGGGAAACAGAGTGGAGCCGACTGGATCAAGGCTGGATCAAGTTGAAATCATGCTATCCACATTACATACAGTGTGCCACTATGGGACCAAGCAAGCTTTTACAAGGTTTCGATAACACTGGTTTGACACTGATCACTTAAGAAATTGGTGTGGTCACTACAGGTATCTCATGGGGTGATGACAATCATCTTTTACAAGATTATTTATTGGTTGAATATCTTATAATTATTTGATTCCTGTTTATCATAACAGCTTTAGAAGTCATTCTATGAAGAATAAACATGAAATTGTGAACACAAGAGTCAGACACAGACACAAGCAAGCATGGTCCATGGAGATGACTGATGATGACGTGCAGTGAATAGATGATGTTAGGTCATATTATCTGTTAAAATCATTCTCGTTTTGGTCAAAACACACATGCAAGGTGTTCATGTGTCCATGAGTTAGTGCGGACATTTCCCACAGTGATAAACAGTTGATGTGTCAGTCTTGCAAGAGAGAAATGGTAGACAGTGCCTGTTGTAGGACCGATGCCGCCATGCATTGTGGGACACTGGAGGATAGCTGTATCCACTTCCATCTCTAACCCCTGGTTCACTCTAACCCATACACCCAGCACTAACACACCCTTACTGCCCCTCTAGCTCAACTTAAGAGTGAGATTTGGCATATACATTCCACAGTAAATGGAGTATTTATTGGCAATTAATCCATGGGATTTTATACTTATGTTTTCATCTGTTGTTATATTCATCATACGTTTATATCTACAGTAAGGCCAAAATGTTTGTAAAAGAACTAGACGTGTGTGTGAGAGAGAGTGTGTGTGTGTGTGTAAAATGTACTGTGTATAACTAGTTATTTGTAGTTGTATCTCTTCTCCACTCACATGTAGAGTTAAGAACCAGATGTGTGTGTGTGTGTGTGTGTGAGTGTATATGCCAAAGACAGAGGTGTGACTGTGACTGGTCGCCATGGAGACAGCAGCTAGCAGAGGGACTCAGACGGCGTTGGCGTGGGAACAGGACAGTGATGTGACGGGGTGAGAGCCAGGACACACCCCAAGGACCAGAACACCATGACAACCACAACACCATAGCAACCACAACACCATAGCAATCACAACACCACAACATCATCACACCAACATATACCACACACAAGTACTTGATTTTGTTTTTCAAAGCAGATGAATATCCTGCATGCCATTAAACACTGCAAGACTGCACAAGACAGTGGACAGGGGACACTGTAATGCTGGTGACTGGACAGAGATCTTGACAATGACCACATAACTCATTCAATGTCGTGGGAATTCATGGTTAACAATGAAAATATCTTACATTCAGATTGTTCTTGTAAAAAGAAAGAAAAGTTAGAGATTAGACAGAGAGGACATCCATGTCTTTTAAAGTAGAGACATTCACAGTCTCTCACTCCCCCCAGCGCACAGCAAACGTCAACAGAGGGTTCATGTAACACCAGGAGTGACCTCAAACAGGTCTGTGTCATTAAGGAGTGCACCAACAGTATATAAACACCCAACAAGTCAAACGAAGACTCCAGCTGTTAAATGAACACTCTGACGTCAGCTGTGATGAGACCAGTGAAAGGATGAGCCCCACTCTGGGAGTCATCCGACCCCCTCATCCAACCCCCCTCATCCAACCCCCTCATCCAACCCCCTCATCCAACCCCCTCATCCTTACCGGCAGACCCTTGTCCCCCGGCTCCCCTTTGGGTCCAGGAGCACCCTGCGGGGAAACAATTTACAATCACACAATATTCATTTAGAGGATGCTGAACCATCCCAAGCAACGTGCAAATACTGACTTTCTCTCGAAAGCTTAGCAAAAGATCAAGGATCAGAAGTGGTCACAAGGAGTCTTGTGTTTACTAAGCCACAGCGCAAAGTAAAACTGTGTTGGAAAAAGAAGATGTGTAGCTTACATGCTCTCCTCTGAAGCCTCTCTCTCCTGGATGACCCAGAGAACCCTGGAAAGCCAAACTCAGGTTAGATGTTTGAACATCTGGAGGTGGAAGACCGGGGGGAGACTGAGGGGGGGAGACTGAGGGGGGGGGGGAGGGACCTGCCGATGTTACTCACCCTCTCTCCTCGCTCCCCTTTAGGCCCCACGGGGCCCTGTGTCCCAGGGGCCCCTGCCTTGCCCTGCAGGCAGACAGAGAGAAGAATCAGACATTAAGAGCCGTGACACCTCACGACATTTCAAATGTTACATTTCTTTCTGCACAGTTCACAGACAAAGCTTACGTTCTGTCCAGCGGGGCCGGGGGGGCCAACGGGCCCCTGGGGGCCTGGGGGCCCTGGGGGACAAGGCAGAGACATGGCTGTCAGCAGAGAGCTGGAAGGGTCTGCTTCTACACAGCACTAGATAAGCTTCTAGACTGCACTATGGAGAGTTCTTAGTTATGTAGGTGCTGTGGTGTCTGCTTGTAGTAATGCTTAAAGACAGAGAGAGAGAGAGAGAGACTGAGAGAGAGAGAGAGAGAGAAAGAGAGACTGAGAGAGAGACAGAGAGAGACAGAGACAGAGACAGAGACAGAGAGAGACAGAGAGAGACAGAGAGAGAGAGAGAGACTGAGAGAGAGAGAGAGAGAGAGAGAGAGAGAGAGAGAGACTGAGAGAGAAAGAGACTGAGACAGAAAAATTGAGGGATGGATAACCAAACAGATAGGCAGGCAAGCAAGCAGACAGGCAAACGGGCAGGCAAGCAGGCAGACAGGCAGACAGACGGGCAGACTCACCAGCAGGCCCAGGGGGTCCCTGAGGGCCAGGCATAGGTTTACCTCTTTGGTCGAGGAAGGTGTTGGATATGAAGTGATCTTTGCCCTGACCTGGAGCAAACACGCCAATGGACAATGTGGTGAAACGTTGTCACTGCTATTGCTGTCATCGCCAGCAGGGGGCAATGCTAGCACATTAATGTCAAGGTAACCGGTTAAAAGTCTTGTTTCAGTAAATTCAGTATGAAGGCTTTATTTCACATAGGTCATAAATGTATATAGTCTTGATATGAGACCAGATAGTCAGTTGTCCAGCACACACTGAAAGGCCAATCAGTTTATTTTCCTGTCACACATTTACACTTTCCTTGTCCAGCATCTGTTCAGTCCTCTTCTGTCCTCAGACAGGGTTGGGGTTAGTTAGCTGTCCTCCTCCTCTCTACCTGCCTCTGCTCTGACACAGAGAGGAGCGGAGCCAGGCTCTAACCCTATCTCCCCCATCTCCTTCTCCTCCATCTCCTTCTCCTCCATCTCCTTCTCCCCCATCTCCTTCTCCCCCATCTCCTTCTCCTCCATCTCCTTCTCCCCCATCTCCTTCTCCTCCATCTCCTTCTCCCCCATCTCCTTCTCCTCCATCTCCTTCTCCTCCATCTCCTTCTCCTCCATCTCCTTCTCCCCCATCTCCTTCTCCCCCATCTCCTTCTCCTCCATCTCCTTCTCCTCCATCTCCTTCTCCTCCATCTCCTTCTCCTCCATCTCCTTCTCCTCCATCTCCTTCTCCCCCATCTCCTTCTCCTCCATCTCCTTCTCCTCCATCTCCTTCTCCTCCATCTCCTTCTCCTCCATCTCCTTCTCCCCCATCTCCTTCTCCTCCATCTCCTTCTCCTCCATCTCCTTCTCCCCCATCTCCTTCTCCCCCATCTCCTTCTCCTCCATCTCCTTCTCCTCCATCTCCTTCTCCCCCCCCCTCTCCCCCATCTCCTTCTCCCCCATCTCCTTCTCCCCCCTCCCTCTTCCCCCTCTCCCTCCTCCTCCTCAGCTGAGAGCTCAACACATCTGGAAGAGGTTGAGTGACATCACCGGTGGACAGGTCCTTGTCCCAGCTTGTGACGTTGGAGTCTTCTTGGATATCTCCGCCTTCTCAGATCTGGGGGAACTTTGATGCAGGTTTTGCAGCCACCAGTCCACCTTACAGCGACGCTTTCAAGACTGTTAAGAAGGTAGGATCCTGCCTGCCGAACCCTCTCTCTGTTCCTGTCTCTCTGCAGCTCAGACTGCAGCCATCGCAAACCGAGTCTGTGCAGAATGAGGTCACTTCCTGTGCTGTGGCCCAGAAAGAGACCACCTATTGCGAGGAGTGTGTCTGTATGAGTGTGTGTGTGTGTGTGTGTGAGGGGAGTGGATGAGGGTGCTGGTCTGACAAGGATGGACTTCACATCTGGATTCTCTGCTTTGGGACGAGTCCAGGCCCATAATACTGGGGTGTGAAGACACACAGACTGAAACGGAGCATTCAGCCCACAGAGTAAAGAGCTGAACCAGTAGTGTGTAGACTGATAGTCCCTGAAGCAGTTGAAGCACGCTACAGCAGCAGGGAAAGTGTTTATAGTGTGTTTGTGTGTGTGTGTGTGTGGAGGTGCAGGGGCTCTTAACTCACCACGCTCTGACTCTGGGATGCCGGGTGCTGGGGGGCCAGGGGGGCCGGGGGGCCCAGGCATACCCTTCTCTCCAGGGAGCCCGGGGGGGCCACGGGGGCCTGAGGAGAAGGACGACAGACCGGTCACAGCTCTGGAGAAGCAAGAGACTAACCTGCCCAAGCTCCATGGTGACCAGGCTCCATGGTGACCAGGCTCCATGGTGACCAAGTTCCATGGTGACCAGGCTCAATGGTGACCAGGCTCCATGGTGACCAGGTTCCATGGTGACCAGGTTCCATGGTGACCAGGCTCCATGGTGACCAGGCTCCATGGTGACCAGGCTCCATGGTGACCAAGCTTCATGGTGACCAGGCTCGGTGTGATGGCGCTGAGATGGTGAGTCTGGGGGATGGTGGTGGACTCAGAAAGGAGACGGGGAGAAAGAAAAGGAATGGTAGAAAGAGAGAGAGATGGTGGAGAACGAAAAGTGTGTGTGTATGTGTGTGTGAGAGAGAGAGAGAGAGAGAGAGAGAGAGAGAGAGAGAGAGAGAGACAAAGTATATTAGGTTGCAGTGCTTGGCAGTTCAGTAGAGAGGCTAACATCAGCAGCAGGGAGGCGTGTGTGTGTGTGTGTGTTCAACAGGGAGAGGGGAGTGTGTTCCCCTCTAATTAACAGGAGGGGGGCTTAATGGTAGTGTGCTGGGAGCACACAGGGGGATCTGGGAAAACTCAAATAAACACCATTAAACGCCGACGAGCATTAGCAGCGCTGGAGCATAATAAATTAAACGCTGCCTGTGTGTGTGTGTGTGTGTGTGTGCGTGTGTGTGTGTGTGTGTGTGTGTGTGTGTGTGTGTGTGTAGGGGTGGGAGTTAGATGTGTTCCTGCTTCCCTCCTTCAATGGTTTCTAATGTTGCTGAAAACAGGCGAGTAAGGAGCCGAAATGTGACTGGTCCCACTGGCCCAACTGAACCAGCCAGAAACCCAAACAAAGTACCTCACACACACAAACACACACACACCATATCTGACCTCATTGTTTGCACTTTTCCGGAGGTAACGCTCTGCTCGACCCCCCCCCCCCCCCCCACCCAGCACAGACACACGCACACATCATCCATCTCCTCCTATCTGGTTTGTCTCCTAACCTCACAATGACACTCTCCCCCGATTGACGCAAGCGACAGCAACCTTCGCTGTCCCGTACTTATTTTTATTAGCGCCATCGACTTGGCGAGCAAGTGGGTCGTTAGCAATGTTGTTCCTGAGGCCCTGGCTGGATCTGACACGGCTGGATCATTAAGACTCACACACACACTCACACACACTCACACACACACACTCACACACACTCCGCTCACCTCGTCCTCTGTAAACACTGCAGCGTGTTGTGTTTCTGCTGGGGGGGGGCGGGGGGGGCGGGGGGGCACACATGGCCCCCTCGAAGGAGCCCCTCCAGAGTGTGTGTACTGGTGGGCTAGCATGACGGCTAGCATGACGGCTAGCATGACGGCTAGCATGACGGCTAGCATGACGTTGAGACAAACAAGATGCTGTTTTTCCTACAGACTGATGGTGTGTGTGTGTGTGTGTGTGTGAGTGTGTGTGTGTGTGTGTGTGTGTTGGGCAAATCAGGGTTCTCCCGCTCAGGAATGTCTAGTTTTCACGCTGATTCAGGAAAAACTACCCGAGGCAACCGCAAGCTCTCCGGTATCTCATCAACCACGACCACACAGCTGTCATGGCTAGCATGGCTCTCTCTCTCCTGGCCTTCTGAGCGAACACACTCTCTCCTGGCCTTCTGAGCGAACACACTCTCTCCTGGCCTTCTGAGCGAACACTCTCTCTCCTGGCCTTCTGAGCGAACACACTCTCTCCTGGCCTTCTGAGCGAACACACTCTCTCCTGGCCTTCTGAGCGAACACACTCTCTCCTGGCCTTCTGAGCGAACACACTCTCTCCTGGCCTTCTGAGCGAACACACTCTCTCCTGGCCTTCAGAGCGAACACACTCTCTCCTGGCCTTCTGAGCGAACACACTCTCTCCTGGCCTTCCGAGCGAACACACTCTCTCCTGGCCTTCTGAGCGAACACACTCTCTCCTGCGGTGTCATAATCACATCTCCTTTTCTTCTATCCAGGTTTGGTGCCTCTCGCCACCAAACGTTCTCTTGACAAGATCCCGAAACATGAAACGTGTTTTCAGTCAATGTTACTGTTTGTCTTTTCTGGGCTACAGGCATAAAAATGAACTTAAACATTTCGGGAGAACCTATTATGGAATGTAAAGCATCGCGCGGTCTGTGAATGCTTGTGGAGAAACAATAATACTATGGACATATGGAAGGCATAAGGACCCTTAGATTGTCTATACAGCTCATGTTCCTTTCAGATTGAATTCACATGGTGCTTTTCAGAATGTGAGTTGGTAGTTTTGCTCTAAATCTCATCTCAACCCAGAGACGGGTCAGATGTGAACACAGGGGGTGGGTGACCCCTCCCCCTCCCCCCTCCCTCCCCCCCCCCCCACCCCCCTCCCTCCCCCCCCCCCCACCCCCCAAATGTTCCACAGCGACACACCCTCAGCTTACCGCTAGAACAGATGTTATGACAAAGTTATATTACTATTTATTTTATTATCATCTGAGTCAGAACTGCCTGGGGAATCTGCAATTTTCCAACAGTTATTTATTATTATTATTATTAGAACTATATAACTATCTGAGAAAAGCCACAGATTGATGTGTTCTTGTGTGTCCTGCCCATAGGGTCAGAGAGGGCAGGAAGGCCTGTTTCCATGCGGGGTACGATGTGTAGTTTAAGAACAAATATTTTGGCAGCTCTTTGGGAACCCTGTGCTGAATCAGCACGAGCCGTTTTTAGGAAGTCCTACGGTTGAAAAGTCAACACGTGGTAGGAGCTGGTGCTGGAAGTCATCACCTGGCTGAGCTCTCTGAGGGCAGACATGGTTTTTTTCGTGGAGGAAACTGCGGTTTTGCGGAAGAACCGAGCGCCCTCACAGCAAAGCAAACATTCTGCTTTAGGAAGTTCGGAGTGGGTTTACTGGAGTGGAGCTGAGGGGCTGTTTTAGCACCCCCGTTTCAAGGCTTTGGTTGTGACACACACTGGAGAGACCCCCGACATTGTCACCTTTGTGCGTTCAAACACAGTGGGTTAAGTGGCTGGCCGGGGTGCAACTGACCCCGCCAGTCTTTATGAGGCGTCGTTGACAAACTGCGTCTTCTCAGACGAGGTCAGATTGTTTGACCCACAGTTCAAAGCGAACTCCTCGTGTGTCCGGCTGAATCCTGTGTCAGTAATGGCTGTGCTGTTCCCATGCTCTGGCTAAGTGTTGGCTCCAGGTGTGTGTCTTACCCACTGGTCCCCTGGTGCCAGGGGACCCCAAGGGGCCCTTCACCCCCGCCTCACCCCTGGGGCCACTGGGTCCGGCCGGGCCGGGCAGGCCCCGGGATCCTGCCATGCCTGGAGCCAGAGAGGGGAGGGGAGGGAATGTGAGGTGACGTGAGGTAACGTGAGGTAATGTGAGGTAATGTGACATAATGTGAGGTGAAAGGTGGTAATGTGAGGTATGTGAGGTAATGTGAGGTAACGTGAGGTGAGGTAATGTGAGGTGAGGTAACGTGAGGTGAAAGGAGGTAATGTGAGGTATGTGAGGTACGTGAGGTAATGTGAGGTCACGTGAGGTGAGGTCACGTGAGGTGAGGTAATGTGAGGTCATCTTTGGGAGGTTGTGCGGACGGAATCTTACCGTCTCTCCCTGGCGTGCCATCTCTCCCTCTCTCTCCCTGTGGGCCTGGAAGAGAGATAGCAGAGATACACTAGTGAGCGGGAACACGCTCATAGACGGAGCCTAAGAGAAAGAGGCCTGGGAAGATGAGGCCTGGGGTCTGGGGAGATCTGAGGGGCTCTACAGACAAACCAGAGCCCATGGGCCGGTCATGGGAAACTGAACCTAGTCTCCCGTTCAGTAGAAACGTTCTTTCTCTGCCCGGCAACAGAGTTAGACTGTTTCCCTCTCTCTGACTCCAGGAAGAGATGATGTTAACCTGGAGGGGCTTGTGGCTGAACCCCATTTAGAGGTAATTGGATGGAAACTGATCCGCTATTGAGAGGCCTTAGAGAGGCCCAGCACCCAGACGGCCTCGCTGCAGCCCAGGGCCTGGCTGTGCTCCAGCCATGGAGAGGCTCATGTCCTGGAGGGCTCTCTCTTCTCCACACACCCTCACAACCCTGGAAGTGAGCAGCACAGACCGGATCCAGCGGAGGAAAGGCGTGTGTGCGGGTGGGACAGAGGAAACAGGATACGGGTGCAGGGAGAGCAGGTAAGGAGGAACATCAGGGAGGAAACGACAGTCTCTCCCTCCTCTCTCCACCATGACTGAGTGTTTTGTCTTTGTGCGTTGGTCACAGACGAGCCTGTGCGCCTGACCAGGGCGACCCTCGACCTCCGTCTGAGGGAAACATACCTGCGGGCCCCTGCTCTCCTGGGGCCCCTTTAGCCTGCGTGACCCCCAGGAGAGAGGAGTCTGGTGCTGTTCCTCCTTCTCCCTGGAGGGGAAGCTGTGAGGAGGCAGGAACAGACAGCAGCAGGACCTGGTGGACAGACAGACAGACAGTCAGTTACACTTTGAACATTTGAATTTCCGTGGCGATTAATAAAGTGAAGCTCTGCCCATAGTGGACCGTGTGTGTGTGTGTACCTTGGCTTCAAGGGAGCTGAGTCGGTCAGTCAGGGCTGTGATTCGACTGCAGTTGAGACAACCTGAAATCACAAAGAGAGAAAAACAGGTGTATGAGAGACAGAGAGAGAGAGACAGAGAGGTGTATGAGAGAGAGAGAGAGAGAGAGAGAGAGAGGTGTATGAGAGAGTTGCATGAGAGAGACAGAGAGAGAGAGAGAGAGAGAGAGAGAGAGAGAGAGAGAGGTGTATGACAGACAGAGAGAGAGGCAGGAGGAGGAGGTGTCCTACTGGAGGAGGGCTCTCCGGCGCGGGCAGGAGGACGTCGGAGCGTGGACGGCTTCCTCACAGCCTCCTGAGACAGCAGCTGGTTCGCTGTCTCTGCACAGGAGGAGGAGGAGGTTAGGGGTGCAGGGCAGAGGGCTGGATGGATGAAGGGTAGAGGGCAGAGGGTAGAGGGCTGGAGGCCTGGAGGGTACAGGGTACAGGGCAGAGGCCTGGAGGGCACAGGGTAGATGGTAGAGGCCTGGGGCTCATGCCAGACTAGGCCCCTGGCTCTGTTCTGACTGGCACACAGTCATCATAAATCCTGCCTCATCATCGCCTCATCATTGCCTCTGTGTCGACTCCTTCCAGCACAAAAAGCTCTGTTTCCCCAAGCTGCTCTCATCTGGCCCCTCTTTCTACTGGGTGAAAATGCTCTGCTGCGGAGAGAGAGAGAGGGAGAGAGAGAGAGAGAGAGAGAGAGAGGGAGAGGGAGAGGGAGAGGGAGAGGGAGAGGGAGAGGGAGAGGGAGAGGGAGAGGGAGAGGGAGAGGGAGAGGGAGAGTGAGAGGGAGAGGGAGAGGGAGAGGGAGAGGGAGAGGGAGAGGGAGAGGGAGAGTGAGAGGGAGAGGGAGAGGGAGAGGGAGAGGGAGAGGGAGAGGGAGAGGGAGAGGGAGAGGGAAAGGGAGAGGGAGAGGGAGAGGGAGGAGAGGGAGAGGGAGGGGAGTAGGAGAGAGAGAGGGGGGTGCGGACAGGAACAATAGGCTCCTTGTAGCCAGAGCATGGACACTCTCCTCCCGGCTCCTCCTTGACTTCATTTTATGGAGTGTGGGAGTTTGTGTCGCCGGGCTAGGGGATGTTCTGAATGGACTGATCTGGGTCTGGGTCTAGTCTGGACAGCCCAGGTGGGGGTCTGGGTCTGGGCCTGGGTCTGGGCCTGGGTCTGGGTCTGGGTCAGGGTCAGGGTCTGGGTCTGGGTCTGGGTCTGGGTCTGGGTCTGGGTCTGGGTCTGGGTCAGGGTCAGGGTCAGGGTCTGGGTCTGGGTCTGGGTCTGGGTCTGGGCCTGGGTCTGGGTCTGGGTCTGGGTCTGGGTCTGGGTCAGGGTCAGGGTCAGGGTCAGGGTCTGGGTCTGGGTCTGGGTCTGGGTCTGGGCCTGGGTCTGGGTCTGGGTCTGGGTCTGGGTCTGGGTCTGGGTCTGGGCCTGGGTCTGGGTCTGGGTCAGGGTCTGGGTCTGGGCCTGGTCTGGTCTGGACAGGTGGGGGTCTGGGTCTGGGTCTGGACAGCTCAGGTGCTCCAGACACCAACAGCAGACCCAGGTTGGCTCAGCACCTCATTAGTGGCCAGACGGCATCTCTCTCTGTGTGTCCACCCAGAGCAGGGTGTCCACTAGCCAAGACTGTGATCACACACACCACGACACCACACCTGCAGACTGCAGAGAGAAGAGACTCACACACACACCTGCAGACTGCAGAGAGAAGAGACACACACACCTGCAGACTGCAGAGAGAAGAGACACACACACACACCTGCAGACTGCAGAGAGAAGAGACACACACACACACCTGCAGACTGCAGAGAGAAGAGACACACACACACACCTGCAGACGGCAGAGAGAAGAGACTCACACGCCCGCACACACACACACCCCACTTGTAAACACACGCACACAACACACATGCACCACAGATGTAAAC
>NC_140388.1:11890000-11985000 GCF_054491055.1 Hypomesus nipponensis
ACTTATAGAATTTCCCAGCAGTCTGAGGCTGCCCTCCTCCTCCCACTGGCTGTCTGGACCACTGAGATCCCTCCAGCCGGCCACCAGGAACACAGAAACACCAGCTTCCTGTCACAATCCCTCCTCACTCAACCTCTCACCCTCGCCTTGGCTCGCTGGCTGCTTTCCTTACTCCAAAGACGGTCTGTTTTGGTTGTGCTACACGGTCTTCTCAGTGTCACCAGATGCCCAGGACCATTTCTGGACCAGGGTGTGTTCACGGAGCCGACCACTGACCAGTAACCCCTCCTGTTATCCCGCATGCTGGAAAACAACGAGGACAACGGTAAACACGCTCTCGTCTGAAAGAGGAAACACGAACCAGCGTCCACCCCCGTCGCCTCTCCACGACACGAGAGCTTGTTAGTGCGCGGAGAAATGGAAACAATTTCCCTGGTGCCGTGAAAACAAACAGGCTTGTGGTCTGTGTAAAGGGGCTAAAATTAGTGGCAATTCTGGTGAAGTGAGGCATGCTGGGATTGAGAGGGTGTGTGGTTGGGGCTAGGCCGCACCGCAGGTCTGCCCCAGAGTTTTTAAACGTTTCCTCCGTGTGAGAGCAGCAGCTGTCTAGTAAAGCGTTGAGACAGAGGCTGACGTAAGCCTCACACCCTCCAGCTTTATTGAGAGAGACACAATAACGCAGACCTGATAAAACACACCCCAGCTTTATCAGATCGTCTCGTGACCCCGATCGACCCAGTGCTGTGTCTTGTTCCCTCTCTCCTTCCTCTTTCCTTCTCTCCCGCCCTCTCTCCTTCCATCCATCCCTCCTCTTTCCTTCTCTCCCGCCCTCTCTCCTTCCATCCATCCCTCCTCTTTCCTTCTCTCCCGCCCTCTCTCCTTCCATCCATCCCTCCTCTTTCCTTCTCTCCCACCATCTCTCCCCCCCTCCCTCCTCTTTCCTTCTCTCCCGCCCTCTCTCCTTCCATCCCTCCCTCCCTCCCTCCCTCCTCTTTCCTTCTCTCCCGCCCTCTCTCCTTCCATCCCTCCCTCCTCTTTCCTTCTCTCCTTCCATCCATCCCTCCCTCCCTCCTCTTTCCTTCTCTCCCGCCCTCTCTCCTTCCATCCCTCCCTCCCTCCCTCCCTCCTCTTTCCTTCTCTCCCGCCCTCTCTCCTTCCATCCCTCCCTCCTCTTTCCTTCTCTCCCACCATCTCTCCCTCCCTCCCTCCTCTTTCCTTCTCTCCCGCCCTCTCTCCTTCCATCCCTCCCTCCTCTTTCCTTCTCTCCCACCATCTCTCCCTCCCTCCCTCCTCTTTCCTTCTCTCCCACCATCTCTCCCCCCTCCCTCCTCTTTCCTTCTCTCCCGCCCTCTCTCCCCCCTCCCCCGTCCCCCTCCCCCTCAGCCCCCTGTCCTTTGGTTACCGCGGTGACCGTTATGAACAGAGTGCCGTGGTACTGACAGTGTCTGGGTGAAACCACGCTGGCTCAGGAATAGACCTGAAGGTCTTCATGGCTTCAGTGATGTTTCATCAGAGACAAGACCAGAAAGAGGGAGGGAGGGAGGGACTCAAAGTGCCCCATCTCCCTTCATCGCCCACGTCAACAACAAAAACAATCCGACACCCCTCACCCCTTCCCTCACTTTGACAACCGTGAAACCGTCTCCATGGCAACACAAAAGCTTTGGTTTCAGTCAGTGAGTGTGTGATAGCGGCTCCACAGACTCCAAACGAGGCGGGGGGTTGCCAGACTTTCCAAATCCCCCCCTCGGCGATATTCTGCTTCAACAGCAAACTGTAAACCCATCCAGAGAGCTAGAAAGGAACTCAGAGCAAGACAGGCTTGATAAGAGAGAGAGGAGATTTGTGTTTGCCTCCCTGTGGTTTTCCATATTGATTCAGCTCGTTTTGGGCAACGTTTCCGTGTACGATTCCTCACGAGAAACATGAACAGCCATCTTGCCTTAACGTGTTAGGATCATTTCACCGACCACACCAGACCGGACCAGACCAGACCAGACCAGACCACACCAGACCACACCAGACTTAACTGAAACATGAGCAGCTCTTTGTTGTGGCCCTGAGTCGTCCAGACAGAGGCAGCTCAGAGTCTCATTCAGAGGTTACAGTAGCTTGTCTTCACAGATGGAACTGTCCCTGTTCATTTGGGAGGACAGTAAAACAAGTCGCCGTGACGACACACAGAGCAGCTACATGCAGAAGAACACAGAGCCTTACCTCAGAGAGGTAACAGAGCCCCCCCCCCTCTCTCTCTCTCTCTCTCTCTCTCTCTCTCTCACACACACACACACACACACACACACACACACATAGACACACACACACACAGGGCTGTGAGAGACAGAGCCGCTCTCACTGTAATCCCTGGGTGAATGTGGTGCTGTGTGCCAGGCATTCCAGAGAGCCTCTCAAGGCTTCTGGAGGATTACAGCCACTCAGGACCCAGGAGCCGGGGCAGGGGGCACTGGGCAGGGGGCACTGGGCAGGGGGCACTGGGCACTGGGCAGGGGGCACTGGGCACTGGGCAGGGGGCAGGGGGCACTGGGCAGGGGGCACTGGGCAGGGGGCAGGGGGCACTGGGCAGGGGGCACTGGGCAGGGGGCAGGGGGCACTGGGCAGGGGGCAGGGGGCACTGGGCAGGGGGCACTGGGCAGGGGGCAGGGGGCACTGGGCAGGGGGCACTGGGCAGGGGGCACTGGGCAGGGGGCAGGGGGCACTGGGCAGGGGGCACTGGGCAGGGGGCACTGGGCAGGGGGCCAGGATCAAAGCTGCAGTGGCGTGTGGGGGCCAGTAGGCCCCCCTGGGGGAGACCTGCATCGGGGAACAGGACACCAGAACACAGGGACACAGGTGACTCTGAACAGCCCCTTCTGCAACCCTCCAACCCCCCCACCCTCTCATGCTCCACAGGGAGGGATGAAGGGGGGGGGGTCCTCAGTCACAATAAAATAACAAACCTTCAGTGAGAAACAGGAGTCACAACAGGACACACCTGGACACACCTGGACACACCTGGACACGGCACAGAGGCCACCGGGTCGGTCAGAGTAGCAGCAGTCCCGTCTAGCAGACAGCACATGTGCCTAAATCCCAGCAGAGGATTAGCCTGGCTGAACAAGACTGCCGACACACTCTGAAAATAAACCAGCTTGGCACCAGACCACCTCTCACACACGCTAAATGCCAACTGAGCACATAGACACAGCCAACTCTCCCCCACACCACAGCACACACACACACACACCACAGCACACACACACACACACACACACACAGAACCGCCGGTGTAAAAACACTACTCTCTTTGCGTGCCGGAATCTCGACGGCTAATCTGTGTATAGCCTTGCACATCCGAAATATCTTCTCTACAACGTAAATTAAATACTGAGTGACACACACACAGGAAACACACACACAGACGCACACTCTCTCTCACACACTCACACACACACACACTGACAGAAGAAGTCAGTGACACCATTGCAGGTGTCCTCCTGTGCTCATAAAGACTCGACTCCATCCAGTGAGCTGTAGAAAATACAAAGAGTACCAACACAGCAGCTTAAACCTTGAACACATAACCCTCCTCCGGCCTTGCTGGGCTCTGCTGGGCTCTGGCCCTCTCACAGGGCAGGCAAGACCAGGCAGGCTGGAGCTGACATGCGGGGTACTGGTGCTTTTGTGTGAGTGTGTTTGATACAGAAAGAGAGAGAGATACAGAGAGGGAGAGAGAGAGGGAGAGAGAGAGAGAGATACAGAGAGGGAGAGAGAGAGGGAGGGAGAGAGATACAGAGAGAGAGAGAGAGAGAGAGAGAGAGAGAGAGAGAGAGAGAGAGAGAGAGAGAGAGAGAGAGAGAGAGACAGTGATCCACCCTTTCAGTTCCACCTCCAGCAGCCTCCTTCAAATACCCCCTCCCCCTCTCCGTCCCCCCCAGGGCCCAGGGCCCGAGCCTGGGCAGGCCGCCACAGACAGGTGGGTCTGTCTGCTCTGGTTCCTCTGACAGACAGGTACAGAGTGAGCCCTCATGAGGGGGAATATGGGCTTGTTTGTGTTTTGCACCGTTAGAGATAAGCGTGCACGTTCCATGCAGAGTAAGGGAGGGTGAGGGGGGGAGAGAGAGGGAGGATGGGCCCCTGGTTGATCTCTCCCTCACACTCTCTCACAGCCCAGTCTCCAGATCAGGGTCAGTGAGTGTGTACTCACTCACAGGCTGCACTCAAGTGGTCGCACAGAGAAGTTCCAGATGTGTGTGAATATGAGCTCCCAGATAGCCCAGAGGGCCACATCACTCTGCATCCTACAAGGACAAATAAAACAAAAGGCGCAGACACCAGTCAAGCTTAACACCCCGTGCTTCAACACACACACATACACACACACCGGGCCACATCTCACACACACACACTCGTTCAGTTTTACTGTGGCTAAAAGAGCGAGTCTTTCCTTTTAAAGAGGGGATTTATTAACCGTGTGATGAGGAGGCTCAGTCGCAGAGCGTCCACCAGGGGTCCTCCCCCCTCCCACCAGGGCTCCTGCCCCTCTCCCCTCCCCCTTCCCCCTCAGTCAGAGACACTCGTTGGGATTACCCCAACCCTCCCTCCCTCCCACACAACCTCTTTCTCTCTGTCCTGTTCTTCCACCCCCGCACCATCTCCCTCCCTCTCTCCCTGCCTCCCCCCTCCCTGCCTCCCTCCTCCCTTCCTCCCTCCCCAGGCAGAATGAGGGTCTTATCTCTCAAAGGCACTTGAGGAGAACATGCCCACAGACAGAGCTGTGTGTGAAGACATGCACACACACACACACACACGTGTGAATATGCCCCCTCCCCTCCACACACACACACACACACACAGATTTCCATGCAGGGTGTGGAGGGGGGTTATGAGATCAGAGGAGAGGCACAATGGAGGAGGCAGAGAGACGTGCAGAACTAGCATCTGACTTCAGCCGAGGTAACGACTCTGACAGGACGGTAAATCACACAACATCCTCCATCACAACACAACATCACAACACAACATCACAACATCCTCCATCACAACACAACATCACAGCATCCTCTATCACAACACAACATCACAACATCCTCCATCACAACACAACATCACAACACAACATCACAACATCCTCCATCACAACACAACATCACAACACAACATCACAACATCCTCCATCACAACACAACATCACAACACAACATCACAACATCCTCCATCACAACACAACATCACAGCATCCTCTATCACAACACAACATCACAACATCCTCCATCACAACACAACATCACAGCATCCTCTATCACAACACAACATCACAACACAACATCACAGCATCCTCTATCACAACACAACATCCCAACATCCTCCATCACATTCACAGCTTGAGGAGGTGACTGTATGTGGGCCCCCAAGACTGAGGGAAGGCTGATAGCAGATGTCTGAAACTTACGGTTGGATGACAGGGGCCTACACACGTGTGTGTTCGGCCTGTGTGTGTGTCTGAGTGTGTGTGTGTCTGAGTGTGTGTGCGTCTGAGTGTGTGTGCGTCTGAGTGTGTGTGCGTCTGAGTGTGTGTGTGTCTGAGTGTGTGTGTGTCTGAGTGTGTGTGTGTCTGAGTGTGTGTGCGTCTGAGTGTGTGTGCGTCTGAGTGTGTGTGCGTCTGAGTGTGTGTGTGTCTGAGTGTGTGTGAGAGCATGGAGAGATTTGAGTGACGGGATATTTTAGGATCCAGCTGCCATACAAACCCATCAACACTCTCTGTAATCTAAACACCACAAGAACCTCAGCCAAGAGCCTGAGCCTACTGCCTGCCTGTCACACTCCTCATCCCCCTCCTCCTCCTCTTCCTCCCCCTCCTCCTCCTCTTCCTCTTTCTCTGCCTCCCCCTCCTCCTCTCCTGTCTTTGTTCCCTCTTCGTTGGTCCTGAAGGGTAATTAGAACCTGAACCATCCCAGTCCTCATACTGGATCCAGGGATGGAGGATTAGAGAGAAGGCTGTTTGACTTAGCGGCCCATCTCTGCTTTATCAGCTGCTTGCAAAACGACTTAAAAAAAATCTATGAAATTTGCAAGTGACAATTCAGGGCAATCAGTTTTAATAGCAAGTCTTTTAAATACATTATACGCCCGTCTACATAAAACTGTCTTTATATGAAACCACCAGGCACAGAATTTCATTTGAAAGCTTCATTTAAGCTTTCTAATTACAAATGACATCATTTAGCGGTGAGATGATAAGCCGCTGAGGAAAGTGGAAAATGAAAGACGTTTTTGTGCTGTTTCAGCACTAAAGCCTTTCTCCATATTTCTGAGGGGGCTGGGGGTGGAAGAGAGTTGTGGTGGTGGTGGTGGGGCGCAGATGTTATAATTGAGACATGAGATGAACATCCTTCCCTCCCCCCGGCCCTCTTCCCCACCTCAGGGTTCCACAGTAATCCCTCTATCTCCTGCGACAGACGACTCGTCTGAACACAGGCAGTCTGGCCTGGCTGGGGCTGAACACAGGCAGTCTGGCCTGGCTGGGGCTGAACACAGGCAGTCTGGCTGGGGCTGGGCGACACAGAGAGCCAGACAGACTCACAGCAACACCCCTCTCTCTGGAGCGAGAGAGCACAGACAGAAGAGCAGTCCACCTCTCTGTCTCTCTCTCTCTCTCTCTCTCTCTCTCTCTCTCTCTCTGTCTCTCTCTGTCTCTCTCTCTGTCTGTCTCTCTCTCTGTCTCTCTCTCTCTCTCTCTACTGATTCATCCTTCATTGGACTCACACACCACTCGCTGTTCCGTTATACAAACCATCTCTGACACCTAACATGTTCCTCTCCCTCCCTCCCTCTCTCTCCCTCTCTTCCTCTCCCTCATACCAGGTCTGACACGCCCCCCTCTCTCAACACGTCTGCCTTGGATGGGTGAGACCCATGTTCTGTCAGTGAGAGGGGGGTGAGAGAGAGCGGGTGAGGGGGATGTGCAGTGTTCACCCTGACGGATGGTGATAGATATTCTTAATGAGTTGGTGATGGCTCTCTTCCCTCTCACACACACACACACACACATATATACAGTTTATGGTTGAAGGAGAGAACTGAACTAGACTGTCACTCATAAAGGCTTCAGGAATCTCCATACCTCTGGCAGATGTCCATGGTAACCACAGCATTCCTCACCGACAGTGGATAGCAGCGAGAGAGAGGGACGGGAGAGGGACGGGAGAGGCAGCCAAGGCTGGCTGGGTCAGACATCCATCCCTCTCTCCACACGCTGCGTTTAGGGGAGAGTAAACAGCAGTGTGTGAAAGGCTGGAATCGTGCTGCTGTGTCATCTGTTGGACCAGCCAATCAGATGCCAGGACAGCAAGACATGAAGAGGATAGTCTTTTTTTACTTCCACTCTTTTCTCCGTCTCTCTGCCTCTCTTTCTGTTTCTGTCCATCTCTTTCCCCCCCTCTTCCCCCCCTCTGTCTCCCCCCCCCTCTCCCTCCCCCTCTTTCCCCCCCCCCCTCTCTCCCCCCCTCTCTCCCCCCCCCCCCCCCTGTCCCCCCCCTCTCTCCCCCCCCCTCTCTCTCCCCCCTGTCTCCCCCCTCTCTCTCCCCCCCTCTCTCTCCCCCCCTGTCTCCCCCCCTCTCTCTCCCCCCCTCTCCCCCCCCTCTCTCTCCCCCCCTGTCCCCCTCCCTCTCTCTCCCTGGCTCAGTGGTCGTGTCTGAATGAGAGTCTGTCTCCACCAGCAGCTAGGTTTACACAGCCAGAGAGAAGCGTTCATATGAAAGGTATTAGCAGGGATTAATACCCAGCTCTTTGGTAAATAGGAAGTCATGATGGGGGGGGAGGGGGAGGAGGAGGTCCTAGACCCAGTCCCAGAGCAGACCAGACCCAGAGCAGACCAGACCCAGGGCAGACCAGACCCAGGGCAGACCCAGTCCGAGAGCAGACCCAGTCCCAGAGCAGACCAGACCCAGGGCAGGGCCAGTCCCAGAGCAGACCAGACCCAGGGCAGACCCAGTCCCAGACCAGACCCAGTCCCAGAGCAGACCCAGGGCAGGGCCAGTCCCAGAGCACACAGTGTGCTACGTGCCTGTGTGACAGGTGACACTGAGCCCTTCAGACACACATGGAAGTGAGCCAACAGAACTAAAACAGCTATGACATCAGCCTCCCTCTTCCTCCATCTCTCATCCTCCCTCCCTCTCTCCCCCCCCCTTCTGTCCATCTCTCCCCCCCCCCACACGCACAATGACAGAAGCAGACAGATCTCTGGCTGCAGTAGCTCCTGCTCAGAGAGTGTGTGTGTGTGTGTGAGTGTGTGTGTGTGTGTGTGTGTGTGAGTGTGTGTGTGTGTGTGTGTGTGTGTGTGAGTGTGTGTGACCTTCCTCTGCTCTCTCTCCTCGAGTCTCGTCACCCAGCTGGAAGATTTACTGTCCTGTCTGTCTGTCAGTCACAAAGACAGACGCTCTCTCTACCTGTCTGCTTGTCAGTCACAAAGACAGACGCTCTCTCTACCTGTCTGCCTGTCAGTCACAAAGACAGACGCTCTCTCTACCTGTCTGCCTGTCAGTCACAAAGACAGACGCTCTCTCTACCTGTCTGCCTGTCAGTCACAAAGACAGACGCTCTCTCTACCTGTCTGTCTGTCAGTCACAAAGACAGACGCTCTCTCTACCTGTCTGCCTGTCAGTCACAAAGACAGACGCTCTCTCTACCTGTCTGCCTGTCAGTCACAAAGACAGACGCTCTCTCTACCTGTCTGCCTGTCAGTCACAAAGACAGACGCTCTCTCTACCTGTCTGCCTGTCAGTCACAAAGACAGACGCTCTCTCTACCTGTCTGCCTGTCAGTCACAAAGACAGACGCTCTCTCTACCTGTCTGTCTGTCAGTCACAAAGACAGACGCTCTCTCTACCTGTCTGCCTGTCAGTCACAAAGACAGACGCTCTCTCTACCTGTCTGCCTGTCAGTCACAAAGACAGACGGTCTCTCTACTCTACTCTCTATATATCTCTCTTTGTTGCTCTCTCTCTGTCGGCCTTGCTGTCTCTCTCTCGTTGTCTGTCTCTCTCTTGTTGTCTGTCTCTCTCTCTGTCTCTCTCTCTGTCTCTCTTGCTGAATGTGTGAATGTGGAGTATTTAAGGTCTGTGTTTATTGCCGTGCCTGTCTAAGCAGGTGTGTTCCTGTGTAAATAATCCTGGTGTGTGTGAGAGTCTTGCCAGGGTCACTTCTACGCACGTGTGTTTGCAGCCACGCTCAGTGGGCCTGTGAGCAGGTGTGTGTCTGTTATGGTGAAAGTGCGCAGGAATTCCTGTGTCTGAGTATGTGTGTGTGTAAGCATGTGTGTGTGTGTGTGTGTGTGTCTGAGTACATGTGCGAGTGAGAGAGTCATAAACACCTGAGGAAGCAGGAACACACAGCCTCTCATTGGTGGGGGGGTCAGGGGGGGGGGGGGGTGCAGGGGGTAGAGAGGGATCCAGAGCTAGAATTTGCCTTCTGACTGTGGCACAGGTCCAACCAGAACCCCATGGAGAGGGAGGGAGGGAGGGAGGGAGGGAGGGAGGGAGGGAGGGAGGGAGGGAGGGAGGGAGGGAGGGAGGGAGGGAGGGAGGGAGGGAGGGAGGGAGGGAGGGAGGGAGGGAGGGAGGGAGGGAGGGAGGGGGGAGGGAGGGAGGGGGGGAGGGAGGGAGGAGGCGCCCTTGCCTCTGTATGAGAGGCCGTCTATACCTCTGCTTCCTTGATCCCCTCCCAGTGAGCTGAATCCCACGCACCCCTCTCATGTGGTGTTGTATATGTTTACTAACTCACATAAAGTTGACAAATGAGCAAGCAGCCAATCAAGGCTCCTGGGAGGAAACACAACCTCAAACCACACGCGGAGCATCGTGCCAGCACGGCGACCACACGGCAACCGCTCGCATCGTCTCCTCGCTGCTCTCTCACTTAGCGGGGTTTAACTTTCTGCCTTGTCAGCATCAGGACACAGCTAGGAGGGAGGGAGGGGGGGAGAGAGGGAGGACTTTTCAGGGGTGAGGCCGGGGGTGAGGTTCGGGGGTGAGGCCAGCAGCAGCCATGCAGGTTGACGTAGCACAGGAAGTCCACTGAGTTGTTTTTGCCTGTTTCCTTTCCTGCTTCATCTACGTAGGCTTTTCTATTTAGGTCTCTATCCATCCTGTTCTCCCTCTCTTCCTCCCTCTCTCTCTCCTTCTTTCACCCCCTTCTCTCTGTCTCCCTCCCCTCCTCTCTTTCCCTATCCTCTCTCTCTGTCTCTCCCTCTCTCCCCCCTCTCTGTCTCTCTCTCTCTGTCTGTCTCCCTCTCTCTCTCTGTCTCTCTCTTTCCCTCCCCCTATCTCCCTCTCTCTCTGTCTCTCTCGGTCTCTCTCTCCCCCTCTCTCCCTCTCTCTCTCTCCCCCTCTTTCTCTCCCTCCCTCCCCCTCTCTAACCCCTCTCTCTCTCTCTCTCCCCCTCCCTCCCTCTCTCTATCTCTGTCTCTCTCCCTCCCCCTCCCTCTCCCTCCCCCTCTCTCCCTCCCTCCATGCCTCCCAGTGAAGGATGTGTGTCTGTAGCTCAACTATGGGGAAACAGGAAATGCCTCTGCTTTACAGGGGACCGAGGACGGAGTGGCTGCCATGGGGCATCGGCATGTGTGTGTGTGTGTATGTACAGTGTGTGTGTACAGTGTGTGTGTGTGTGTACAGTGTGTGTGTGTGTGTGTGTACAGTGTGTGTGTACAGTGTGTATGTACAGTGTGTGTGTGTGTACAGTGTGTGTGTGTGTGTGTGTGTGTGTGTGTGTGTACAGTGTGCGTGTACAGTGTGTATGTACAGTGTGTGTGTGTACAGTGTGTGTGTGTACAGTGTGTGTGTGTGTGTGTGTGTACAGTGTGTGTGTGTGTGTGTACAGTGTGTGTGTGTACAGTGTGTGTGTGTGTGTACAGTGTGTGTGTGTGTGTGTGTACAGTGTGTGTGTGTGTCGACCTGCTCTTCTGTGCTATTCTGGTCTCCTTCTGTCAGCCTGCACAGAGAGAAGCAGTGACTAACATAAACCCCCGTGAAGTCACGACTGAATCCGGAGAAACAACAATCAAACAAATCTGCACGCAGTTGATCTAACAGGACCTGTGATGTGTGTGTGTGTGTGTCCATCCAGATCACCTCTGGGCCCACCGTCCATCCTGCCCACCCAGCAGACGGCCTCAGCAGAGGAACACGGCGCAGGAAGAGAGGTTCCTACTGTTTACACTAGGTAATAGATGGTTGGTCGCACTAATCATTTGAATGCTGCCTAATGGTAACTAATGACTGTTGTGACAATCCCTCTTGACGGGGGCGGGGTGGGGGGGTGGGGGGGTCCCGCTTCTAATCTTATTTGGGGCCTTCAGCTCACTTAGACTTCAGCTGCTTCCAATTTTGACCGGGCTGCTGTCACTGACCAATTACACAGATTCTCTCCAGACACAGGACCAGAACCACATACAGACCCAGATACAGACCCAGATACAGACCCACTGGATGGACGGGGTCTGAATGAGTGTGTTCTATTGAAAGAGAGAGGGAACGTTGGAGAGAGAGGGAGAGATTTACGAGCTGCTAATGTAAACGAGGGTACAGGGACCTGAGGAGTGTTACTGAGAGAGAGAGAGGAGCCAGTCATTGAAAACAGACCTCCTCTGCAAGGTTAGCATCCTTTGTTTTAGATAGCACTCCTTCATGGGAGGGGGGAGGGGGGAGGCTATTCAAAGAGAAGGAGCGAGTCTCATCTCCCCCTGACCTCCCACTTCCCCCCTTCCCCCGCCCCAGGCCCCCACGCCCCCTCACAGCGACGCCTCCTAAAAACGTCAGCCATTAAAGCTGCTAATCATGTTCAACAGCTGCATCCTTCACCGTGTAAATCCTCCACACGTTTCTCTCTCTCCACCCACCCACCCACCCACACACACACACACACACACCCCTCTCCTCTCCGGTGTAGCGGCGGGCTGTGGTGCGCTGGTGTCTGGAAGCGGCAGGCTTCCAGCCACGTTCCCTAATAAGCCCCCACTGAGCTGTGAAAACACAGATTACATTTCTGAGGCTTATTCCAGCCGGCCCAGCCCTCTGCCTCGCGGCAGCCCCGTAATTGCAGCGCCCCAAAAACCACAACCTCCGCTTGATAGGAACCCACCCGCCAAACAGAGCTTCCACAACCATGCCCCTCTGCGCCCAGCAGGGCCTGTGTGTAAACCAGGTTCGAAGCTTAACAGTTTGTTCCAATTTCTTAACATTTCCTGGGCTGGATACAAGTGATATCCTCAAGTAAGGGAAATTGCTTTCTAAACGCAGGATAGTTCTGATGCTACTGCTGTACTGCGATTTTGGGATACCCCTTCTGGAAACAACCATTGAGTGTCTTAGAGAGCCAGGAGTCATTTGGGCCCAGATCAGATCCTGGTTGGTCCGCTTGGCAGAGCCATAAAGTGACTCCATCTGCAAATACTTAGAACCGTTTTTTCAGGCTCAATCAGAGATTAAGTCCACTGTGCTCCAGAGAGACAAACTTCTCCAAAAAAACCTTGTAGAAAACAATCAGGACAGGGTAATTACAGCACTGGTCTGGAATTCTCTTGGAGTGCTGAGATGAGGGAGGGGTGGGGTGATCTGGGGAGGGTTTGGGGTCATAACGCTGCGTTATCTTACACTGACTGTGACCGAGTTAGTGTGTTCCTCTTATCAGTCCGAGTGTGATGTCATGTTTTGCTCTCAAACATGGTAGGCAGAGAGCCAATCACCCCAGGGGAGGGCACTTATTGGACAAGCGGGTCTCCGAAGTGTCGGCGGAGTGGCCTAAAACCCTCTCCAATGGTGCGTTCGCCCATTCTGGGGCCCGCCCCCTGTCCCCCAGGGTTACTGATGACATCACATCCTGGCTAGAGGGTGTAGCCAGGGATGTGTGTTGCAGACAGGACCCAGGCCACCAAGGCCAGACAGGACCCAGGCCACCAAGGCCAGACAGGACCCAGGCCACCAAGGCCAGACAGGACCCAGGCCACCAAGGCCAGACAGGACCCAGGCCACCAAGGCCAGACAGGACCCAGGCCACCAAGGCCAGACAGGACCCAGGCCACCAAGGCCAGACAGGACCCAGGCCACCAAGGCCAGACAGGACCCAGGCCACCAAGGCCAGACAGGACCCAGGCCAGCCTGCTGGCAGCGGGAGCAGGGGTCTACAGGAGATGAGGACACTCTGAAAGATCTGTTAAGCCACAGATTCATTCAGTCTAGTGACCAACAACACTGAAGGGGTGGCAGAGTTCACAAACCAGCTTATGTGAGTGTGTGCGAGAGTGTGTGACTATCCAGTGTGTGTGTGTGTGTGTGTGTGTGTGTGTGTGTGTGTGTGTGTGTGTGTGTGTGTGTGTGAATATCCAGATCACTTCCAGTCAGCCTCACCTTCAGTCCTCTCTACCTTTACTGTGAGAGGGGACTGTACTGTGCAGCTGGACTGCTGTGTGTGTGTGTGTGTGTGTGTGTGTGTGTGTGTGTGTGTGTGTGTGTGTGTGTGTGTGTGTGTGTGTGTGTGTGTGTGTGTGTGGGGGGGAGGGGGGGCAGGGGGGGGGGTTGCTTGTGTAATGTAGACCAGCCCTGAAAATCAGACATGGCCAAGGGTGCTTGGGGGCTGGTGAGGGGGGAGGACAGAGGCAGAGGTAGGGGAGCAGACGTAACTCAGCAGATCACGCACATTTTCCACAGTCTGAGAGAGGCAGACAGACAGGGGAGGAGGGGAGAGCCAGGGAGGGTATACACCTGAAACTGCCCCAAACTGGATCTGGAAGAAGTCCTTAAAGACCCAGAGCATCACTCTGCCTCTCGGTTCCTGATACGTCCCCCAGACCACTGCTCAACTCACCGCTCAACTCAGTAACACCAAACAGGTGCTACATTGTGTGTGTATCCATTTCTCTCTCTCTCTCTCTCTCTCTCTCTCTCTCTCTCTCTCTCTCTCTCTCTCTCTCTCTCTCTCTCTCTCTCTCTCTCTCTCTCTCTCTCTCTCTCTCTCTCTCTCTCTCTCTCTCTCTCTCTCTCTCTCTCTCTCTCTCTCTCTCTCTCTCTCTCTCTCTCTCTCTCTCTCTCTCTCTCTCTCTCTCTCTCTCTCTCTCTCTCCCTCCCTTAACACACACACGTTCGGATAAGCTCTGAGTTTGACCTCGCACTCAATGAACCTTTGAGCATGACGACACCATGGCAACGACTTAAAGAGGAAGCTGCTGTGTGTGTTCATCCCCAGGTCTCTGTCCAGGGGTTCTGCTTTATACAGAACAACCCTTTTAACCGGGGATTCGAACCTGGGACCTGTTGATGAGCAGTCACATTCTCTACAATGGAGCATCCATCCCTACTTTCAACCGACAGGTTGAGGCTGGGTGAGGCAGGGCAGAGGTATCTATAAAGCAGGACGAGGCAGAGTAGGGTAACAGGTTCGGAGGCAGATCAAAGCGCCTGTCCTGAGAGCAGCTGCCTGTCACTTCCTGTCACGAGACCTGTCACTTCCTGTCAGCCCTGCCCGTGATCTGAGCAGCGTGGAACAGCGCTCTGAGAAGTGGCTAATCCTGACAACCACCACCCACCCTCCCTCCCTCCCTCCCTCCCTCATATTAGGACCCATTTGTATGGCGTCTGCTTGGAGGAAAGGGTAGTCACCCAGTGACAGGCCAGCTGTGCAGGGGGCCAGGACAACCATGGACACAAACACTGACCTTTCGTCAACACACACAACCGCACCGTCAAGAGTTACAGCATTTGACACCGAGAAATGACGATTCACAATTCCACTGAAGGCCTGGTGAACCCACCAGCCCCTCCTGCCCACCATGCAGGCCACACAACTGGGCCAGTGAGACGGGGGAAAGCATTACCCTGTGTGTCTGTGTGCGCATGCACACATGTGTGACTGTGTGTGTGTGAGTGTGTGAGTGTGTGACTGTGTGTGTGTGTGTGTGTGTGTGTGTGTGGGGGGGGGGATCTGCTAGCTACTGAAAGTGATCAGGGTAGCAAAAACAGCAGTGAGTGTTAGCTTGAAGCACTTTAAGAGGATGACAACATACTTGCAGCTGGACCATAAAATCCTAAACCACACAAAAGGACCAACCATACTGGTTTATGACGAGTAAACTGGACCTGTAAAAATGTGGATAATATGGAGGAGTTGTTTGTTTGAGCCTGATGATCCTTATGAGAGATTCAGATCATTTAAGAGAGAGAGAGAGAGAGAGAGAGAGAGAGAGATAGAGAGGGAGAGAGAGAGAGAGAGAGAGAGAGAGAGAGAGAGAGAGAGAGAGAGAGAGAGAGAGAGAGAGAGAGAGAGAGAGAGAGAGAGAGAGAGAGAGAGAGAGAGAGAGAGAGAGAGAGAGAGAGAGAGAGAGAGATAGAGAGGGAGAGAGAGAGAGAGGGAGAGAGAGAGAGAGAGAGAGAGAGAGAGAGAGAGAGAGAGAGAGAGAGAGAGAGAGAGAGAGAGAGAGGGAGAGGGAGGGAAAGGGAGGGAGAGACAGGTAAATGGATGGCTTTCCTAGTGGAAATACCTGTTCTGTCATTAGTCATGTTGCACAGCTGCTAGTACAGAGGAGAGGGGGGGGAGGAGGGGAAGGGGAGGAGGGAAGAAAAGGGAGTGAGAGCGGGGATGGAGGGGGGAGTAACGCGGGGGAGGGAGGCCAAGTAGGTTGCTGGCTGGTCGTCATGGTGACTCTCGCCACAGCGCCCGGGCCAGGCTGCACCCCACAACCAAGATCCAGAACAGCAGAGAGAGAGAGAGAGAGAGAGAGAGAGAGAGAGAGAGAGAGAGAGAGAGAATGACAGAAAGAGAGAGGAAGGGAGAGAGAGAGAGGAAGAGAGAGAGACTGACAGAAAGAGAGAGGAAGGGAGAGAGATAGAGAGAGAGAGGTAGAGAGAGACTGATAGAGAGAGACTGACAGACAGAGAGAGGGAGGGAGAGAGAGACTGACAGAGAGAGAGAGACTGAGAGAGAGAGAGAGAGGTAGAGAGAGAGAGAGAAAGAGAGAGAGAGAGAGGTAGAGAGAGGTAGACCAGAGTGGCTCATGTTCTCACCTTCCTCACAAGCCGCACCAGAGAAGCCAGGGCAGCACTTCCACTCCAGAGACGACACGCTGCGATACACCACCTTGTAGGACGGCCTGACCACGGTCCTGTAGCTGCACACACACACACACACACACAGATGCAAACAAAACCAATGTCACATCATGTGGTAGAAGACAAGTGTGCAGATACTGTTAGTGTTTGTGTGCTTACTGTATGTAGTCCCCCCTTCCTAAACCCCCCTGCCCCCCCTGCCCTCCCTAAGACTCTCCTGCCCCCTCCTAACCCCCCTGCCCCCCCTGCCCTCCCTAAGACTCTCCTGCCCCCTCCTAACCCCCCTGCCCCCCCTGCCCTCCCTAAGACTCTCCTGCCCCCTCCTAACCCCCCTGCCCCCCCAGACCCTCCTGCCCCCCCCCTAACTCCCCCAGACCTCCCTAATACCCCCCAGACTCACCTGCCCCCGGTGCAGCCCTGGGGCCAGCGACAAGTCTGGTACACACGCTGGAGAACTGTCCCGTTCTGCACCTGGCACGTCACTGTCTTAGTCACTGCGTGGGGACACCAGTTCCTGAGAGGGGGGGGGGGGGGGAGAGAGAGACAGTATTGGGGTCAAGAGTGCAGCACCATTGAAAACACAAAAGAGCAGATGACAGCGTTGGCTCCTCCTCCTGCACACCTGCGTGCTTCACCCTGGCGGAGTCCGTGTGACACAGCCACACCCACCATCTCCACCTCTCTCACATTTACTCTGTAGCCGTCATTCAGACATGCGCGGAAACACACACAGAGACACACAGACACACACACTCTCTCTGTTTTTAACACACGCACGCAAAGTGAAATTAGCCGTGACCCGGTCGTCGGTAATCCCTCTCCACCCTCTGTATTTCATTCTCTCTCCTTCTCCTCCTTTGATTCTCCCCCCCCCCCCCCGGTTCCTTTTCAAAGTCCTTTATAGTGTTTACACTCCTTCAATTGGCCGTGAGACTTGCAGGAGTGCATTGTGGGCCGTGTTTACATTGCGGTCTCCCCCCCACCGACACACATCCGCTGTCTGGGTCCCTGGAGGGCCCGAGTCCTGGGTGGGGCTGGGGGGAGGGAGGGGGAGGAGGAGGGAGAAGGCTCTCTCACTGAGATCAGAGGGAGTTAATGGCCTGTCTGCGCTGGGGGGGGGGAGGCCCAACACCCCCCCGCTCCTCCACCCCCATCAGGCCCGCTCTCCTCAGCCACACGCACAGAAAAGCAGCCTGCCTGAAGCAGCTCATCCAGGCTGCTCCCCTGATAGACAGGCTGGTTCAGACAGACAGACAGGTTCTGACAGACAGACAGGTTCAGACAGACGTCGTCTGTGTTCAGAGCTCAGGGCTGCTGGTCTCAACGCCGTCCGGATCTGTGGACCTGCGCCCATTATGACAAGCCTCCTGATTGGACCAATAGAACGGCAGTGTGGTTTCAATCAGGACGTTACCGCGATGAAGGAAAAGCTGTGAAGGACGACTAAGCACGTGGGAAGGGAAATCTTTGCCATGGTCGTGATTAGAGTGTTTAAATAGGAACCATCTATTAGAACATCAAGGCATGAGAACGACCTAACCAACTACAGGAGAACCCCGAGGAACGTTCTCATCCGCCTCTGAAGGAGAACATTGAAAGCATGCAGAGAGGAGGAGAAACGTGGTTTTATTCTAGAAGGTTCTGTGAGAAAGAACAATACTTTATAAATGCTCAGTTGGTCTCATCCCTCCAGTCCTCAGTAAACATACTTCCTGTCTGAAACACATAAGGAGGCTATTAGGACACACGTGTTTAACGGTGTTTTATTAGCATGGAAGGATATAGATACCCTGGTTAGACTTTCTGGCTGAAACACCACAGAAACACCACAGAAACACCACAGAAACACCACAGAAACACCACAGAAACACCACAGAAACTGTGAGTATGGCCTGTGTCTAGACTGTAGTTACAGCTCTACGGACAGAGCCCAACAGGAAGGTTTGGAGCACATCGGTTTGGAAGGAAGAGGGAGAGAATTGATTTGATTATTATTCAATTCATTCCATACCCTCGACCCACACCCACACCAGGGTTCCCTAGGGCAGGAAACCAGTCAGAAATACCTGGACAGGACCAGTCTTATGAGTTCAAAGAGAGGAGGGGAGACAGGATGGATGTAATACAGCAGGTATGCAAACACAACTTCCTGTTCCCATAGTCATCCACCTGCCGCCACCAGGAACTAGCCTTCGGCCCTCGCTCCCCCGTCCTGCGCTCCCCAGGTCAGGACAGGTGAACCCACCGCGGGACTTACTGTGCTGACTCGATACAACGGTCCAGAGCCCTCACTCCCCCCCCCCCGGTGATCCTGCACATGTGAACCACCAGCCCGAGTGAGGCCAGGGACTCCCGTGAGCCTTGCTGCCTTCAGAGGCCGGGGCCTGAGGTAGATGGTAGATAAAGAGACAGCCACATGACCCGTATCCTCTCCTCCAACAGGAGGATCAAACGTGGAGATGCTTCCAGCTTTGATCCGCTGGGGGCCGGGGGCCGGGGAGGTAATGAGACCAGCTTATCTGAGCAGGGGGAAGGCCACTTAACACCATTAGTCTCCTCAGATCTCAGAGGCTGGAACTCATCTGGTGTCACAGCAGTCCGCGCTGACACACTAGGGGGAGTGTGAGTAGGAGAGTGTGAGAGCGTTTGTGCAAGAGAGAGAGAGAGAGAGAGAGAGAGAGAGAGAGAGAGAGAGAGAGAGAGAGAGAGAGAGAGAGAGAGAGAGAGAGAGAGAGAGAGAGAGAGAGAGAGAGAGAGAGAGAGAGAGAGAGAGAGAGAGAGAGAGAGAGAGAGAGAGAGAGAGAGAGAGAGAGAGAGAGAGAGAGAGAGAGAGAGAGAGAGATAGCGAGAGATAGCGAGAGATAGAGTGTGTGTGTGTGCGCGTTATGCACAGCAACACAACTTTGGGTTTCCCAGATTCGCTCTTAACGCTAAGAGCTTCTTAGGAGCGTTCTAAGAACGTTCTAAGTGCGTTCTAAGAGCGTTCTAAGAGTGTTCTAAGTGCGTTCTAAGAGCGTTCTAGAGTGTTTTTAGAACGCTCTTGAGAAGTTCTTAGCGTTAAGAGCTTCTTAACGAATCTGGAAAACCCGGCCCTTGTCGTTTCTCCAGACCTCTCTCTCTCTCGACCACAGCAGAGACCCGACCCGGCACTGACTCCCTCCCCAGGGGGCTGAAGGGTGAAACCCCCCCCCGCACCGCTGAAACAGCCTGGCACCGGGCGGGCCCTCGGTGGGCGCCAGTTCCCTCTCTACCCCCCGCGCCCCAGAGCCCTGGGCCCCGGACCAAAGACATCCCCACCAGCAGAAGCAGCCCCTCAGACGGCAGCCTGTCTGTGGTCCAGCTGGGCTTCAGGGAGGGAAGGCTGACAGCTTCAGTCCGTGTGTTCTCCATCAGCCCTGACCCAACACTGAGAAGATGTTCTACAAACAGTTTCCAAAAAAAGAAAGTTTTGACGTTTTTTAAACGTTTTGAAACTTTTTTTTTTTTTTTTTTTTTTACAAGACATTTTGAAGAAAGGTTTGAAATATTTATAAAACAAAAGGTTTGAAAAAAAAAAAAACTCAAAAAAACCCAGTTTGCATTATTGAAAAGTACTTGATAAGGACTGTACTATTCTCTACTGTACTCTGGTTGACTCTACCGTGTTTTAGGCTTCTCTGTACTCCCTCCTCCTCCACACTGTGGGAGGAGGGCAGAACACTATGAATTTTAGTATGATAAAAATCGAAAGGAATTCCTCTAGATTTCTGACTGTGGGAAAACTCCTTGAGGAAAATAACGGACAAAAGACAGATGTGGCAGAGAGCCAGAGGAGAGGAGAAGGAGAAGAGGGGAGGAGGGGGAGAAGGAGAGGAGAGAGGGCCAGAGAGAAGAGGAGGAGAGGATGAGGTTGGGGGGGTGGTCGGGGGCATCATTCTGCTGTCTGCAGGTTCAGCCAGGTTCAGAGGTCATGCTGGTGGAGAGGAGGGGGCTAGAGGCTCTCCAGAGCCCAGCTCTGGGTCACCATCCTGGGCAGGAGAACAGACACACGTCCTCCAACCCCCCGAGGGCCTGGGAGGGCTGTCACACTTCAGCAAGCCTGGCTGTCACACCCAGGACACCACATACAGCCCTGGGTTTGCTCTGTCGTAGGTCTGGTTCTCGTGTGTGTGAGAGTGTGTGTGCATATATGTGCATGTGTGAAAGTGTGTGTGTGTTCCTCCCCCTCCAGTCTATGTTGGTGTCAGTGTCGTCTCAGAGGTCAGGGGGTAAAGGAGAGCATGCGTCAGACAGGCTAGGTGTTGACGGGCTGGGAACACACACACACACACACACACTCCTCCCCCCCTCCCTCTCCCCTGGGGAGAATGCAGGGGACAGGAAACAGTCGCTGTCCTCACCATGCTCTCTGAGTCCACCCTGGTCAGGCTGCTCTGCAGAGGGCCTGACAACCTGTGTATGGATTTCCAACAGCAGAAACTGCACGTGTCCCAAGACTCATTTTCCTCGGGACGACAAAGGACCATTTTCTCTCATCTCCACTCCCTGCAGTGTGTGTGGGACAAACACCGCAGAAGAGAGATGTTGAAAGTCACTGTTAGGTCATCACCTCCACTGCACCTTCGGTCCAAACCCACATTCACGTCTCTGAGTCGGTCATGTCCTCAATGTTGGCGGCAGGACTGTGCTTGCTGGTGTCTGCTGGCAGGGTGACTTGGCCGTGGTGCAGTGGTTGTGCTCGGGTGGTCGTGCTTGGGCCTAACTCGGGCCACGTGAA
This sequence comes from Hypomesus nipponensis, assembly GCF_054491055.1. Lineage (NCBI taxonomy): Eukaryota > Metazoa > Chordata > Actinopteri > Osmeriformes > Osmeridae > Hypomesus > Hypomesus nipponensis. The sequence continues at coordinate 11,910,851 of NC_140388.1, forward strand.
GAGCCGGTGTCAGGGGCCGTTCTTGTTGACAGATCGTCAACATGCCTGTCTCCATGTAGCAGCGCAGACAGCAGGTGTCCTCTGACCCACTGACCCCCTCTCCACGCCAGGGCTGGTTCACCACAACGACCCCTCTCCCCCCCTACTCCATCTGCCCCACCTCCCCACCCCAGCCCCCACCTCCCCACCTCAGCAGCGAGCGGAGTAAACTGTAAACTATTTTGCTTTCCCAAAACAAGCCCGGCCGCAGCTGCGTGTGTTTGGCAAACATGTCGGCCGAGCTCTTAATCTGAGCGATGTGTCTGAGAGCTGATCGTCAGAGCGAGACCTCGTCTGACCACCTGCACCCTCCTCACCCTCCACCCTCCCTCCTCACCCTTCACACACTCCACCCTCCCTCCTCACCCTCCACACACACCACCCTCCCTCGTCACCTTCCACACACACCACCCTCCCTCCTCACCCTCCACCCTCCCTACTCACCCTCCACCCTCCCTCCTCACCCTTCACACACACACACCACCCTCCCTCCTCACCCTCCACCCTCCCTCCTCACCCTCCACACACACACACCACCCTCCCTCCTCACCCTCCACACACACCACCCTCCCTCCTCACCCTCCACACACACCACCCTCCCTCCTCACCCTCCACACACACCACCCTCCCTCGTCCCCCTCCACACACTCTACCCTTTTCCCAGGGTGCTTTGTGTCAGGGATGTACCTGGAGGGTGCTGACTGGGATGTGGAGCAGGGCTGTCTGGTGAGGAGCAAGCCCAAAGTCCTGCTGGTGCAGGTGCCCATCCTCAAGGTCATCCCCATAGAGGCACACCGCCTCAAACTGCAGGTAAGAGGCACCCTCATCCTCACATCCCCTCATTCCCTCACACCCCCAAACCAACCCCCTTGCAGTTTGAATAAATTGTGGCTGTTTTCCCAGATGTTTGTGCGAGCTGATGTCATCCACACGCCTACTATAGCCCTGGCGGGTTATAGGGAAACGCACGGCAGGGTTAGAGGAGGGGAGGGGTGTTTGGGTCTTTGTGTTTAGTCTGAGAGCTGAGCCGCTACAGAGAGCTCCTCATCCTCCTCTGACTCACACAGCCCACGATAACTAGCCTCCTTTCCCCCGCTGTCTGTCTGTCTGTCTGTCTGTGTCTGTCTGTCTGTCTGTGTCTGTCTGTCTGGAGCTGTCTGTCTGCCTGTCTGTCTGTCTGTCTGGAGCTGTCTGTCTGTCTGGACCTGTCTGTCTGCCTGTCTGTCTGTATGTCTGTGTCTGTCTGTCTGGAGCTGTCTGTCTGCCTGTCTGTCTGTCTGTCTGTCTGTCTGTGTCTGTCTGTCTGGAGCTGTCTGTCTGTCTGCCTGTCTGTCTGTCTGTCTGTCTGTCTGTCTGTCTGTCTGCCTGACAGCTGAGAGGAGACAGGTACCAGAGTGACTGGGGTACAGCAGGGCTCAGACACACACACACACAGACTGTGGGCAAGCGAGGACAACAGTGAGGATGGGAGAGAGGGATCAGCACAGTGTGCTTAAGGGCAGGAGAGAGGAAACCAAACATCAGGAAGACAATGGGGCTCGTTAGAGGAACAGGAATGCGAGATGCCCGCGTGCTTTTTGTTGGTTGTATTAAACTGTGTAGGTCTATAGAAAGAGGAGCTTTGAGGCGCAAAGATCGACGGAAAATATAGGCATTTATAACAACACGTTGTGTATTGTTGTATAAGTAACGTTGTGTCAAACAAAGAAATATATGCAGAGTACGAGTCTACGTTATTCTGGCATTAGAATATAGATGTAAGGCAATGCGATAACTTTCTGCTCAATATTTTGCATAGAGATCAGTCAGCCTAAATGATATGTTGTGCACTGCAACCTATGGCCGTACCTTTTTTGATAGACTGAGGTTTGAGAAGCCGACGGGTCTCTGTTCAGCTGGGTCCCGGTAGAGTATTTGTAAAGCCCCGTTCTCCAGGTCCCGTGAGCTGCGGAGGTCAGCCCCAGCAGCAGCACAATCCAACGGAAACTTTTCCGGTAAAGCGCAGGCACGCACTCCCGGTGACACGTTCCCATTTCCGTGGCTTCAAATATACTGCTTGAAAAGTTTCTAAATGTCTTTCCCTGCGAGAAAACAGCCGGCCAGCGAGTCAAGAAGAGGGGAAATAATAAATGTGTCAGTGCTGGAGGTTCAATGAGAAGCCGCGCATCTCTTCACCAAGAAAATCTACACATATCAAAATAACACTTTCACCACTTCCGCAGATTGGTTAAAAATGAAAGAAAGAAAAAAATCCGCGTCTTGAAATCTGTCAAAGACAAGATGAAGACTGAAACATTCACGGAGTTCTGTCGCGTGCCCAAACGGGCAGTGTTCCGACGGGAGAAAACCGAGGAAAGGATACACAGCGACTGGTCCGCTCTCCTTTATCAGTCCTGCCTTCCTCCGACTTTGCACATTTCAAGCTGAGCCTTACACAATGGGCAAGAAACAAGTTTTATAGTCTCCTTGAGTCTTTTAAAAGAACAGCCCGCAGAGTATTTTCCCTGCCCATTCCCCGCAGCAACCTTTCACTCTGCACATGGCACGCTTACAACACACTGAGTCCCAATGCATCTGGCGTCTTGTCTCCCTCGGCAGAAACTGATGATGTAGAAAGTGTCGAAATGTTTGGATAGCCGGGAAAAACTATGTTGAAGTAAAACTATAATTCCCATATCTCTTAATTAAAACAACATGTATTCGGTGTCAGAATGAAATGAGAGGCTTGTACATGACTGGAAATATGCTTGGCGAGTGACCATAACTTTCTAGAATGACTGACTTGTGCTTTTATTATTGATTAATCTTCCTGAACTTTGGGTGTTTGTCCAGACTTGAACAGAGCAGTTGCCCCCTGGACAACATCCCTGGCAGAGGCCCCAGTTTGGCCCGAGGCCAGGCTGACACAGCAGTGATAACCTTCTCACTGGATAAAAGTAGGACTGGGAGTTGTTTATCTTCTGGACAAACAGCCAGAACCCCCAGGGCTGTGGTCTGACACCAGACTGATCTCAAGACCAGGGCAGGGGACCAGGGCAAGAACCAGGACAGGTGACCAGGGCAGGGGACCAGGGCAGGAACCAGTGCAGGAACCAGGGCAGGAACCAGGACAGGGACCAGGGCAGGGGACCAGGGCAGGGACCAGGGCAGGAACCAGGGCAGGAACCAGGACAGGAACCAGGACAGGGGACCAGGGCAGGGACCAGGACAGGGGACCAGGGCAGGGGACCAGGGCAGGAACCAGGACAGGGGACCAGGGCAGGGACCAGGACAGGGGACCAGGGCAGGGACCAGGGCAGGAACCAGGACAGGGACCAGGGCAAGAACCAGGACAGGGGACCAGGACAGGGGACCAGGACAGGAACCAGGGCAGGGAACAGGAGGGGACCAGGGCAGGGACCAGGACAGGAGACCATCCCTCCCTTCAGCTCTACAGGTCTGCTACACAGCAGTGAGAGGATAGACTCCACACCTCCACACTGACAGCCTGAACACTGCAGACACACAGGCTGGGTCCGGGGGTTAATTACCCAGCTTAGCACGTCCAGAGGCTGGCATGGCAGGGCATACAAGTGGGCACGGAGCCCTGGACCCCCCTGCACCCCCAGGAGGCTAAAGCTCAAAGAAGCCCACCTGCTCTCAATCACACTACCAACGGACACTGAGGCAGAGGGCGGAGGGGAAGTGATGTGTCGGTATTTTTTGGTTTTGGGGCAGCCTTGGTATTTTACGAGGCGGTGTGTGCGAGGCAGTGGGGGCAGACAGTGTGTGCGAGGCAGTGGGGGCAGACAGTGTGTGCGAGGCAGTGGGGGCAGGCAGTGTGTGCGAGGCAGTGGGGGCAGACAGTGTGTGCGAGGCAGTGGGGGCAGGCAGTGTGTGCGAGGCAGTGGGTGCAGACAGTGTGTGCGAGGCAGTGGGGACAGACAGTGTGTGCGAGGCAGTGGGTGCAGACAGTGTGTGCGAGGCAGTGGGGGCAGGCAGGAGCTGCAGAAGGTTTAGGGTTCATGTAAATCCCCCCAGTCCTGCACAGCTGAAAACAATCTGGGCCGAGGAGGAGGGAGGTGGGGGGCGGTCGCATTGAGACAAGGTTTTTATAATTCCTACCCCCCATTCTCCTTTCTTGTCCTGTTACCTCCCCTCCCCTCCCTCTTCACGGTGCAACCAAACATAAAGAGTTCCTTTACCTATTGTCTCGTGTCTCTGCCTCACTGAGGTTCCTTTGACTAATTTGATGTGTGCGCTGATTAAAAAAGTAAACCTTCCTTTCTCCTCTGTTCAGCAGTGGTCGCCACACAGACCTTTTACTACCCCCCCCCCTCCCCAAATCTCTGGGGATGTTCATAAACACATCCTGCCCCCCTCCTCCTCCCCATGCCTTCTGCTTTATGATGGTGAGACAGTGAGAGGCAGAACTGCTCTCTCCCTCTACCTGGCCTGTCATGCCCCCCTCCTGCCACAACCGTAGCCCAGTGGGTCTCGAGGACTGACAGGGCTCTTGGTCCAGGGCTCTTGGTTCAGGGTCCAGGGCTCTTGGTCCAGGGCTCTTGGTCCAGGGCTCTTGGTCCAGGGCTCTTGGTCCAGGGCTCTTGGTCCAGGGCTGTGATGCAGGCCCAGCTCCCTCCAGGAGGCTGCGGTGCAGTATGGAGCATGTGTGGGGGGCGTCACGGTCACGTCCTCCGACCCCGGCCGCCTAAACTCAGCCAGCAAGCAGCCAGCCTCCAAACCGCACCCCACCACACCCCACCCCACCCCAACACCCCACCACACCCCACCCCACCACACCACACCCCACCACACCACACCACACCCCACCACACCCCACCACACCCCACCCCACCACACCCCACCACACCCCACCACACCACACCACACCCCACCCCACCACACCACACCACACCCCACCACACCCCACCCCACCACACCCCACCCCACCACACCACACCCCACCCCACCACACCCCAGCAGGGCTCTAAGCACCAGCTGGTTGTTTATTCTCCCTCAACCTGACAACAAAGGCAAACCTGATAGGGCCAGTCCACAGCAACAACAAAGCCCTTCACGATGCTGCTAATACTGATTATTGTTATTGTTACTGTTACGTGTATTGATTATGGTAAGGTTTACACAAGGGTTATTATGTGAAGTTTATTGGAGGGATATTGCACTTTTATGTCAAACTATGCAGTGTTTGAATGCTCTAAACAGAATTTCGTTGTTTTCTATGACAATGACAAATAAGTATTGAATTGAACCTGATAGGACTCTTCCAGTCTACAGCAACAACAAAAGTTGTAAAACAAAATCCCAGGCAATGAGGGTGTCACAATGCCCCTTAGTCAATGTTTGACTCTGAGACGTTTTCCCAGACGCAGGACTCCCTGTATGCAACAGCTATAATCCATTCTTAGCCTCCATAGGCAGGAAATATATCTCAAGCTCTTTAAAAATGGACTGAATTCCTTCTTTCAGACGTTCAGATTAAGGATAAGAAAAAAAACTTAAAATGAAATATGTTGGAATTCAAGTTAAACCACATGGAGCACGTACACATCGGACCTGGACAGGTTACAACATCGACTTAAATCTACATTTTATCTGTCTGGATTTTTTTTTCTAAATGCCTGTGCACAGATTGACTGCCTCCCCTTACACAACGCACAGTCACGCTAAGAGGAGGAGGAGGATTGAAATATAACCTGGACAAATAATGTCACCATTTTAATTAAAAATAACACAAAGCAGGCTGTCTTCTCCAGCTGGATTGATCGGGCCCTTCGTCCTGTCTGGGAAGGGCCAAGCAAGGATTCTGGGCGTTACGACTGTCAGAAGGAATCAAGCAGACGTAAGACTAATAAAGAGATCTGTCTTCAGAGATTACAAATAGCAGGGTTGGGGGTTGGAGAGGGATGGAGATCCAGTGGCCCTGCCCCAGCCCCCCTAACCCCCTGGCCCCCCTGATCCCCAGCCCCCCTGGCCCCCCTGGTCCCCAGCCCCCCTAACCCCCCTGGCCCCCCTAACCCCCTGGCCCCCCTAACCCCCCGGCCCCATGGCCAGCGCTGCAAGCCTGCTGTGAGATGCCGTCTGGCGTGAAGGTGGCTGAACACCAGAACAGTACGACAGAAAAGATCACAACTTGTCAAAACAGTTTTCAAAAACAAGATGTATTTGTAGTGAAATGATACACAGCCAACAACTGTTTCTTAAAAGCCACATTTTCTTCATGAAACCCTGGGCCGCAGTGGCAGCCCTGCTGCAGTAGCTGTGTGTGGAGGCAGACAGCGCCCCCTTCAGTCTGAGTTGAGGCTGAGGCAGACTCCCTGCAGCACCCAGTGGGAGATGTGCTTGGTGGTGAACAGGTCGGCCTCAAACACCAGGCCCACCCCCATGGCGTTCCTCCTCGTGGACGTGGTGTACACGGGGGTCTTCAGAGTGTTCTGAGACGCACGGACAAACACACACACAGCTCAAACACTGTCCACACGGCCTGCCGAAACCAGGGGGCTGGTGAGAGGGTGTGGGGGCGTGAGAGGGTGAGGGTGTGGGGGGATGAGAGGGTGAGAGGGTGAGGGGATGAGAGGGTGAGGGGGATGAGAGGATGAGAGGGTGAGGGGATGAGAGGGTGAGGGGGATGAGAGGGTGAGGGTGTGGGGGGATGAAAGGGTGAGGGTGTGAGGGGATGAGGGTGTGGGGGGATGAGGGTGTGAGGGGATGAGAGGGTGAGGGTGTGAGGGTGTGAGGGGATGAGAGGGTGAGGGTGTGGGGGGATGAAAGGGTGAGGGTGTGAGGGGATGAGGGTGTGAGGGGATGAGAGGGTGAGGGTGTGGGGGGATGAGGGTGTGGGGGGATGAGAGGGTGAGGGTGTGAGGGGATGAGGGTGTGGGGGGATGAGGGTGTGGGGGGATGAGGGTGTGGGGGGATGAGAGGGTGAGGGTGTGAGGGGATGAGGGTGTGGGGGGATGAGGGTGTGGGGGGATGAGAGGGTGAGGGTGTGGGGGGATGAGAGGGTGAGGGTGTGAGGGGATGAGGGTGTGGGGGGATGAGGGTGTGGGGGGATGAGGGTGTGAGGGGATGAGAGGGTGAGGGTGTGGGGGGATGAGAGGGTGAGGGTGTGGGGGGATGAGAGGGTGAGGGTGTGGGGGGATGAGAGGGTGAGGGTGTGAGGGGATGAGGGTGTGGGGGGATGAGGGTGTGGGGGGATGAGAGGGTGAGGGTGTGGGGGGATGAGAGGGTGAGGGTGTGAGGGGATGAGGGTGTGGGGGGATGAGGGTGTGAGGGGATGAGAGGGTGAGGGTGTGGGGGGATGAGAGGGTGAGGGTGTGGGGGGATGAGAGGGTGAGGGTGTGAGGGGATGAGGGTGTGGGGGGATGAGGGTGTGGGGGGATGAGAGGGTGAGGGTGTGAGGGGATGAGAGGGTGAGGGTGTAGGGGGATGAGAGGGTGAGGGTGCGGGGGGATGAGGGTGTGGGGGGATGAGAGGGTGAGGGGATGAGGGTGCCTCTTACCTGCAGTTTGAGGCGGTGTGCCTCTATGGGGATGACCTTGAGGATGGGCAGCTGCACCAGCAGGACTTTGGGCTTGCTCCTCACCAGACAGCCCTGCTCCACATCCCAGTCAGCACCCTCCAGGTACATCCCTGACACAAAGCACCCTGGGAAACGCCTCTCTCATCACTCACTAACAGATCACTGTGTGTGTGTGTGACAGTGTGTGTGTGACTGTGTGTGTGTGTGAGGCCTCACCCTGGCCCGGCCTCTCGTTGACCTCCTGCTCGGTGCAGTGCTGGGTGACCTGGGTGTAGAGGGTGGAGCGGTCCAGGGGCCAGCCGTTCCTCCGGCAGGTGGCCTGCACCAGCGCTGTCAGGTAGGATTCTGGGATCTGGAGTCCTGACAGCCACATAACTTTGGGCTCTCCTTCTTCCACCTGGCAAACACACAACGCACACACACACTGTCAGAAGGTGTATGTTTAAGCGTGTGTGTGTGTGTTTGTGTGGTGTGTGTGTGTGTGTGTGTGTGAGAGAGAGAGCGCGGCCCCACCCAGGTGCTGTACTGCTCGTGGCGTCTCCTGAAGTGGATCATCCAGTTCCCCAGGGACTTGAGCGTATCGGGGGCCAGCCTCCTCCAGATGGAGGGCAGCAGGCCGTTGAAGAGCGCTCGGGCCACCTCGTCCAGCTCGCTGCTCATCCCCACCTCGCCCGCCAGCGCCTGCCCCAACACCCCGCCCACAACACCACACCCAGGGGCGGAGCCAGGGGGGTCATCACTAAGCAGTGTCTTCACAATCATAGATTTACCGCAAGTCCAAGTGATTGAGCGAAAAGTGCATCACTCTTGCATTTACTTGTATTTTTGTATTATTGACTTTCCTTCATGACCTATCAACCGGCTGTGTGAGTGGTGGTTGTATGTATGGAGGGGGGGTGTGGTGTTTGCGTGTGACCCAGCGTGCGACCCAGCGTGTGGGGTCTCTCCTCACCCTCTGCAGCTCTGCCAGGGAGCGGCCCATGCGCAGCACCAGCCTGTTCCAGCGCTCCAGCTCCTGCAGAAGCACCACGGAGGTGGGCGACACCTCCAGGCCCATGCGCTTACGGATCACGTCCAGGTCAAAGGGAGCAGGCAGCTTGCTCTGGATGTCCCGGGCCACCTGGCTGATGTACTCGTCACGGCTGATGCCTCCGCCGGACTCCCCTGGAGGGGGGGGGGGGGAGGGGCTTAGGCTGTGTGTGTGTTAGTGTGTGTATATGAGTGTGTGTGTGTGTGTGTCAGAGGGCAGGGCTGTACCAGTCTGAGGCTGCAGGTCTATCAGGTGGGTCCACATGTCGCGGGCAGCCTGTGTGTAGTATCCTATCTCAGCGTTGGGGTGCAGCCCGAACACCTCCGGGGTGTTGGCCAGGGGCAAGGCCTCGATCTCCCCTGGAGAGGACAGAGCACACTGCATGAACCAGGCACGAACCAGGCACGAACCAGGCACGGACCAGGCATGAACCAGGCATGAACCAGGCATGACCCAGGCATGACCCAGGCATGAACCAGGCATGAACCAGGCATGACCCAGGCATGAACCAGGCATGACCCAGGCATGACCCAGGCATGAACCAGGCATGAACCAGGTATGAACCAGGCATGACCCAGGCATGACCCAGGCATGAACCAGGCATGAACCAGGTATGAACCAGGCATGAACCAGGCATGACCCAGGCATGAACCAGGCATGACCCAGGCATGAACCAGGTATGAACCAGGTATGAGCCAGGCATGAACCAGGCATGAACCAGGTATGAACCAGGCATGACCCAGGCATGAACCAGGCATGACCCAGGCATGACCCAGGCATGAACCAGGCATGAACCAGGTATGAACCAGGCATGACCCAGGCATGGACCAGGCATGAACCAGGTATGAGCCAGGCGTTTCCTCCATAAATACTTGACTCTCCATAACACTGGATACAGCAGGTATGCTGCTGTATGTGGTGTCATGCAGCGTGCTCGTCTCTCTGCATGGGAGCCCACTCACCAACGTAGTTCTCTTTGGGGCCGTCTGCAGGGATCTTGTAGTCCACTTCCTGGTTGTGAAAGAAGTGGAAGGGCTGGAAGGTGTCGAAGATGAAGTCACCCAGATACTCGTCCATGTAGACGGTCAGGATGCGGCGGTCGTAGCTGTCGATGGCGCGGCCCCCGTACATCACCTGAGAGCAGGTACAGCCCCCCCCCCCGGTCAGTCTGCCTCCTCACCTGAGAGCACTGCAGCACCGGGCTGATCATCGCTTTCATACCGTCCTTTCTATCAGCACCATTTGTTAATAGCCTTGGATGAATGGATCAGATCAATGAGGTCAAAAAGGGGATGAAAAAGTATGCAGGTGTCGGAGCCGACCTCTCCTATCAGGTACTTGAGGCTGCCCCAGGGAATCCTGCTGTCACCCTGGCTGTGGGCCTTGGTCAGGTAGGTGTCCAGAATCTCCATACACACCTGAGGAGACACACACACACACCTCAAACACCTGAGGAACACACACACACACCTCAAACACCTGAGGAGACACGCTCACACACCTCAAACACCTGAGGAGACACGCTCACACACCTCAAACACCTGAGGAACACACACACACACCTCAAACACCTGAGGAACACACACACACACCTCAAACACCTGAGGAACACACACACACACCTCAAACACCTGAGGAACACACACACACACCTCAAACACCTGAGGAACACACACACACACCTCAAACACCTGAGGAACACACACACACACCTCAAACACCTGAGGAGACACGCTCACACACCTCAAACACCTGAGGAACACACACACACACCTCAAACACCTGAGGAACACACACACACCTCAAACACCTGAGGAACACACACACACCTCAAACACCTGAGGAGACACGCTCACGCCATACACACTTCCAGAGTCCACTGTCACAGTTTGAGAATGTGTATAATACACCAAAATATTTGAAATATTTTAACGAATATGTGAATTCTGTACAGACTCTCAAAATGTCATCTAGACGTCTTTCGCAAGTCGTTTTGTGGGTGAACTACTCGTCCTCTGTCTCTTACCAGGAAGTCCGACTCGTTGAAGTCGTAGGACACGTTCCAGCCGATCTTGCCGTACTTGCGCCTCTCCTGCACCACGGCGTGGAAGAAGGCCAGCACGTACACCAGGCTGCGGAAGGCCGGGTGGGGGCACGTCATCAGGCTCTCATGGGGGATCTTGAAGAAGGTGGCCCGCATGTTCAGCTTCAGGCCGTTAGGAGGCTCCGTTACCACCTGATCAGCCAGGGGGGGGGGGGGGGAGGAGAGAGAGAGAGATGAAGGAGAAAGGGTGAGCGAGAGAAAAAATAACACAAAATTAACATCAAACATGGCCAAAGCAGCAACTGTTAACTATTGATGAGGTATACTTTGATTCAGCAGGGCTACAATACAGATTGTTTAGGTGCCGGGACACCTCGGCAAGTATTCAGCCTGTGTGTGTGTGTGTGTGTGTGTGTGTGTGTGATCTGAGCTCTCGTCCACCTTGAGGGACTTCTGCAGGATGCCGATGGGGAAGTCTCCAATGGGGTCTGTGGTGAGCCACAGTCTGAAGTCTGGATGGGGCTTGGTCACCCTCTCCAGGGACTTCTCCAGGTCCTTCAGCCACCTGACCATCAGGTGACAGTTCTGCAGCATCAGCCACTGGCCCCGCGACACCGCCGTGTCCAGCAGCTGCAGCGCCACCTGCAGGACGGGAGGAGAGCAGGCACTCAACAACATCACTCTCCTGGAACTGCAGCGCCACCTACAGGACAGGAGGAACATCACTGTCCTGGACCTGGAGCTATCCTCAGAGGCAAGAGTCCCACTGAGAAGATGCATGGATTTTTCACGTCATAGAAATGACATCATATATTTGTATCTTATTGATATAAATGTTTTGAGGGGTATTTTGTGTCTGAAAGGCACAACAGCTCCACTGTTGTGATGAGTGATGATCCCCTGTGCTACCTTCTCCTGGCCTTGCCCCATAGCCAGGAACTTGAGGCGGTTGCCCCCGAAGCCGGACCTCTCGGCCAGCTTCATAAGGTCGCTGGCCGGGTCGGAGCCGGGGCTGAGGATGAACACGATGGGGGAGGTGGGGCTGCTCTGCTCGTAGATGGCCTCGAAGCTGATCACTGGAGGCTGCACATACCTGAGGGGGAGAGGAGGAGATGAGGGAGAGGAGAGAGAGGAGAGAGAGGAGAGAGAGGAGGGAGAAGAGGAGAGGAGGGAGAGGAGAGCAGGGAGGAGAGGAGGGAGGAGAGGAGAGAGAGGAGGAGAGAGAGGAGGAGAGAGAGGAGGAGAGGAGAGAGAGGAGGGAGAGAGAGGAGGAGGAGGAGAGAGGAGGAGAGGAGAGAGAAGAGGAGGAGAGGAGAGGAGGGAGAGGAGGAGAGGAGAGAGAGGAGGAGAGGAGAGAGAGGAGGAGAGGAGAGGATGTTATCAACAGGGATAGATAAACACACACATCACAGTAGTCTGTGGAGTCCCAGCGTGACTGCGTCCTAGCGTCCTACTTCTCTCCCATGGTGGAGGCGACGTAGTCACTGACGGAGCGGTACACCCGGTCCAGGCGGAAGCAGCGCAGCAGCAGAAGCTTCTGGAAGACTGTCAGGTTGTCTTTGTACTTGCAGGGAAACGGAGCCTGTTCTGGGCTGTCCAGGTCATACCACTGCAGCCAGGAGAGAGGAGGGGGGAGGGGAGGAGGAGAGGAGAGGGGAGGAGGAAGAGATGAGAGGGGAGGAGAGGAGAGGGGGGGAGGGGAGGAGGGGGGAGGAGAGGAGGAGGGGGGAGGAGCGTTAAACCCTCATGAGCTTCCCCTCCTAAGGTGACCAGCAGGGGTCACTCACATTCTTCCACTCAGTGGGGTTCTTCTCCACGTCGTCCGGCAGAGAGCCAAACTGCTCTGGGAAGAGCTCGGCCAGCCTGACCACGTCCTCCCAGCCCTGGTCAGCCAGCCACGAGCACGGCTTCCTGCTCTTACTCTTCTCCAGGGACAGGTTTCCTGAGGGGGGAGACAGATATAGTTATTTTATGCCAGTAAAGAACTTTCTGAATTTGGGAAAGAGAAGAAGAGATGGCAGGGAGAGCGAGAGGGAAAGAGACACTGTCAGAGAGACAGTGAGAGAGAGACAGACACTGTCAGAGAGACAGGGAGAGCGAGAGAGAGAGATAGACACTGTCAGAGAGACAGGGAGAGAGAGAGACAGAGACAGAGAGAGAGAACTGAGTCACCTTTGAGGAAGAACTCGAGCTCTGTCTGTGGTGCTCTGCCTTCAGGCTGTTCGATCTTGATGGTCAGGTTGAAGGAGAACAGCAGCTTGTGTCGTTCAAACAGGCCTGGGGATCACCCCGTCAGTTCAACACACCAGCCAAGAGCATGTCATCATCACGGAACGATCATGTGTTCCTTTAACACTCTTTCATCCAAAGCGACATACAGGCTGATTTGAACCTCTTGATCTGGGCTTAAATGCTCTACCCTCTGAACTATACACACTCGACGGGCAAAAACACACTCCCAAAAGTTGAAACCAGTGACATCATCTCTGAAACCCTTCCTGAACGCCTGGTCATCATAACATTACCACCTTCATAACATTGTGACCCCGCGACCCTGTGTGACCCCTGACCTGTGACCCCTGACCTGTGACCCCTAACCTGTGACCCCTAACCTGTGACCCCTAACCTGTGACCCCTGACCTGTGACCCCTGACCTGTGCAGCCGTAGTTGTAGACGTTGTGGGTGAGGGTGTCCATGATGCTCTTCAGCCTGCGGGGCAGGATGGAGTCAGGGAGGGACTTGCGCAAGGAGAAGTCAAACACCTCCAGGTAGGAGGCCAGGGAGTACTGGTACATGCTGTTGACCAGGGCCATCTCCGCCAGCACGAAGAACAAGATGGCGCCCCTCTTGGCCGCCGGACGGTAGCCATCCCTCAGCTTGTCGATGTCCGCTGACGTCTTCTCCGCTAGGCGGAGCTTCTCAAACACCTGGACCAATCACACGCCACCACGACACATCAGCACTCCAGAGTACAGCTGGAGCTGTGCTGTGTTCAGCCCTGGTCCTCAGGGGCCCCTGTCCTGCATGTTCCAGATGTTTCCCTGCTCCGACACACCTGGTTCAGACGAACGGGTCGTTACGAAGCTCAGCAGAAGCCTGGTAACGACCCGTTCATCTGAACCAGGTGTGTCGGAAGAGGGAAACATCTGGAACATGCAAAGACCAGGGGCTCCCTGAGGACCAGGGCTGAGAACCACAGATCTCGAGGTCTGGAGACCTCCCTCTCTGTCCCCCCTCCCTCCCCCCAGACGTGCTCCCGGCCCTGGGGTGAGCAGACTGACCTCGCTGGCCTTGCTCTTGGTCTCCTCCAGGGTGTACACCAGCTCGGTGTTGTCCAGCATGTTGCCGGTGGAGGTGGCCAGCTCTCGCAGCAGGGAGTCCTCCAGGTCCTTCAGCAGGCGCTTGTTGTCGCTGGTCTCCAGGATCAGACGCTCTCTCTGCTCCTCCAGCTCCCGACGCTCGAACCCCACGATCACACTCAGGAGCTGCTCCTCCAGGCCCTTCAGGGTGACTGGGACACACACACACACACAGTCAGACACACAGTCACACACACACACACACACAGTCACACACACACACACACACACACACAGTCACACACACACACACACACACACACAGTCAGACACACAGTCACACACACACACACACACACACACACAGTCAGACACACAGTCACACACACACACACAGTCACACACACAGTCAGACACACACAGTCACACACACACACAGTCAGACACACAGTCACACACACACACAGTCAGACACACAGTCACACACACACACACAGTCACACACACACAGTCACACACACACAGACACAGTCAGACACAGTCACACACACACACACAGACACACAGTCACACACACACAGTCAGACACACACCTCTCTTCCCCACATAACCAAACCCTCCCCAGCCCCTAAACGTCCCTGTCACCCAGAGCCTCCAGTACCAGTGTAGTTGATGACCATGGCCTTGCCGAATACAGATGGGGAGTATCTGGGGTTGGCCAGCTTGGTGTTAAGGTACAGCTTGAAGTTAGGGTCGTAGTCCACCTCCTTGTCCCCCAGCACGATCACCTGCCGCCCCTCGGGGCCCTTCACGTTCTTCTCCAGCACGTTGTCGATGACGGGGTCGATGTTCTCGTCCACGTCCTGGAACAGGAAGGGGAAGCCGTACTTGATGGCCATCTCCAGCTGCTTCAGGAAGTCTGGGTCGTTGAAGGACGAGATCTGAGGAGAGACGTCCACCGTCAGTCACCCCGGGGGGGACAGGGTTCTACCCCGCTAGCTGGGTAAGAGTGTGCAGCATTATGGAGGGCATGGGTTTGAATCCCTGCACGTCCTCCATGGTGAGCCTGCTTTATGGAACAGGCCCCTGGTGCTCGTGGAGGCACCTTGAGGTTGTTCTTCTCCTCCTTCTTCTTGATCCAGTTGAGGGCCTGCTGCTGGGGGTCGATGCACATGGGGAAGCGGCTGGCCCTGGTGGTCAGGATGCCGTTCTGGACGGAGAGCTCGTCTGGAGGAAGACCCTCTGACCCCCACCTGGACACACACACACACAGGTCACACACACACACACACACAGGTCACACACACGCACACACCCAGGTCACACAGACAGACACACACCCCCCCTCCCTCACCTGCTGATCTCCACCTCGTCGGTGAGCAGGCTCTCCACTCTGAAGGGCCGGCTGAGGGGAATGTCTCTCTCCAGCACGTCCTTCTCCCACACCTCGTACACCATCTGGATCCTGAAGTCCCAGCTGAACGCCCCCTCGTAGCTCAGGAAGGCTGCTGAGATCAGACAGTCTCCCAGCAGGCGCACACGACGCTCCTTCAGCTCCACCAGGTCCTCCGTCCACCTGGGAGTGGGAGCAGGAGGGGGAGCAGGGGGTGGAGGGGGAGGAGCAGGGGGAGGAGCAGGGGGTGGAGGGGGAGGAGCAGGGGGAGGAGCAGGAGGGGGAGCAGGGGGTGGAGGGGGCGCAGGGGGAGGAGGAGGAGCAGGGGGAGGAGGGGGAGGAGGAGGAGCAGGGGGAGGAGGAGGAGCAGGGGGAGGAGGAGGGGGAGGAGCAAGAGGAGGAGGAGCAGGGGGTGGAGGGGGAGCAGGGGGAGGAGCAGGGGGAGGAGGAGGAGCCGGGGGAGGAGGGGGAGGAGCCGGGGGAGGAGGAGGAGCAGGGGGAGGAGGAGGGAAGGAGCAGGGGAGGAGCAGGGGGAGGAGGAGGAGCAGGGGGAGGAGGAGGGGAGGAGCAAGAGGAGGAGGAGCAGGGGGAGGAGGAAGGAGGAGCAAATCAAGATAAAGATTAGACTAAAACCTTCATCCTCGCACTGCGAGACACGTCCTATACAAACACACACACGCGTCTCACCGCTTGTTCTCGGAGCCCAGGCCAGAGATGAGCTTGTCGGCCGCTATCAGTCGTCGCTCCATCAGCTCTGCCTCCTCCTGCAGCAGCTGTTTCTCCGACATGGCGTCGCTGTACTTGTCGCTCAGCGCACCCAGCTCCTTCTGGATGGTGGCCAGCTCAGTCTGGATCCGCTCCAGCTCCCTCTTGCTCTGGAAGAAGTTCTTCTCCAGGCGCGCCACCTTGGAGGCGCAGAGAGGGGGGAGAGAGACCGGAAGATCACAACCATCAGACTTTCAAGTGGCTTGGGTCACACATTCTGTTTGACGGCCGCATCCTCAGTAGTTAACCAAGCCGCCCCCCCCCACAGCCCCCACCTTCTCTCTCTTGGGCTTGATCTCCTTGGCCACGTCACAGTAGCCCATCACCGCCTCCACGAACTTTAGCATCCCCGAGCCGGCCTTGCTGATGGCCTGCATCTCCTCAAAGCTGGTGTTGAGGCTCCTCAGGAAGCCTGGGGGAGGACAGAGGAGGATAGAGGACAGGGGAGGACAGGGGAGGATAGAGGACAGAGGAGGACAGGGGAGGACAGGGGAGGATAGAGGACAGAGGAGGATAGAGGAGGACAGAGGAGGATAGAGGAGGACAGAGGAGGCCAGGGGAGGACAGGGGAGGACAGAGGAGGACAGGGGAGGCCAGGGGAGGACAGGGGAGGACAGGGGAGGACAGGGGAGGACAGAGGAGGACAGGGGAGGACAGGGGAGGATAGAGGACAGAGGAGGATAGAGGAGGACAGAGGAGGCCAGGGGAGGACAGGGGAGGACAGAGGAGGACAGGGGAGGACAGGGGAGGATAGAGGACAGAGGAGGATAGAGGAGGACAGAGGAGGCCAGGGGAGGACAGGGGAGGACAGAGGAGGACAGGGGAGGCCAGGGGAGGACAGGGGAGGCCAGGGGAGGACAGAGGAGGCCAGGGGAGGACAGAGGAGGACAGAGGAGGCCAGGGGAGGACAGAGGAGGACAGAGGAGGACAGAGGAGGACAGAGGAGGCCAGGGGAGGACAGAGGAGGCCAGGGGAGGACAGAGGAGGACAGAGGAGGCCAGGGGAGGACAGAGGAGGCCAGGGGAGGACAGGGGAGGACAGAGGAGGACAGGGGAGGCCAGGGGAGGACAGAGGAGGCCAGGGGAGGCCAGGGGAGGACAGAGGAGGCCAGGGGAGGACAGAGGAGGACAGAGGAGGCCAGGGGAGGACAGAGGAGGACAGAGGAGGACAGAGGAGGACAGAGGAGGCCAGGGGAGGACAGAGGAGGCCAGGGGAGGACAGAGGAGGACAGAGGAGGCCAGGGGAGGACAGAGGAGGCCAGGGGAGGACAGGGGAGGACAGGGGAGGACAGGGGAGGACAGGGGAGGACAGGGGAGGACAGGGGAGGATAGAGGACAGGGGAGGATAGAGGAGGATAGAGGAGGCCAGGGGAGGACAGGGGAGGACAGAGGAGGACAGGGGAGGCCAGGGGAGGACAGAGGAGGCCAGGGGAGGCCAGGGGAGGACAGAGGAGGCCAGGGGAGGACAGAGGAGGACAGAGGAGGCCAGGGGAGGACAGAGGAGGACAGAGGAGGACAGAGGAGGACAGAGGAGGCCAGGGGAGGACAGAGGAGGCCAGGGGAGGACAGAGGAGGACAGAGGAGGCCAGGGGAGGACAGAGGAGGCCAGGGGAGGATAGAGGAGGACAGAGGAGGACAGGGGAGGACAGAGGAGGCGTGGGTGTGAAGAACAACAAGCGGAGCTGATTCAGGCATCCGTTGGCTAGGAGGGATCAGACAGCTGTTGCGAAACAGAACCATCTGGCCAAAGCTGTGAGTCTCCTGGCAGGACCCAGACACGGTGAGGTCTGGGTCAGCTGACCTACCTCTGACCGTCTTGGTCTGGCCTGTGTTGATGGCATCACAGTCCATCTCCATGAGCGAGCGCAGGAAGTTGGCCTCAGACATCATGCCCTTGGCTGACTTCCAGCTGATCTCCTTGTAGCCGCGCATCACCAGGATGCACTCACACACCACCTGTACCTGTTTGGGAGGCTTGGCAAAGGACCTACACACACACACACACACACACACACACACGCACGCACACACACACACACACACACACACACACACACACACACACACACACACACACACACACACACACACACACACACACACACACACACACACACACACACACACACACACACACACACACACACACACACACACACACAGGGATGGACTGAACATGAGTTATCGAAAGATATACCAGTAGGTAGTCCTCTTGTTTGTGCCTGGGCGGGGGTCAGGGGTGGGAGAGAGGGAAGGTCACCTGATCTCCGTGACGTCAGACTTGTCCAGGTCCTGCAGGGCGATGCGTGCTCCCTCCAGCGCCGGCAGAGCCTCAGCCAGAGAGCTCTCTGCGTCCTTCTTCTCCACAGCGATCACCTTGTTCTGCACCTCGATCTCCTTCGCCTTGTCCTCCGCCAGCTTTTTCTTCTCCTCGGCTGGGGGGAGAGGGAGGGAGAGGGAGTGGGGGAGGGATAGGCAGAGAGAGGGGTGTGAGGGTGCAGTAACAGGGTGGCGTCCGGAACCTGCCAGGTGCCGTGCTGCCTACTGACCCACGGTGGTGTTGGTGGAGATCTCCTGCAGGAGGATCTCACAGGCTGCAGACTTCTCTGCCAGCACCTCCTTCTGCTCGGCCAGCTTGATGTTCAGCTCAGCCAGCTGCATGCTAGCCTCCTCCAGCTTGTCCAGGCCTCCCTCAAGACGCTTGCACTGAGCTGGTCACACACACACCAAACCACAACCATCAACTCATTTAGCAGACGCTCTTATCCAGAGCGACTTACAGTAAGTACAGGGACATTCCCCCCCGAAGCAAGTAGGGTGAATCGCCTTGCCCGAGGACACAACGTCATTTGGTTCGGCCGGGAATCGAACCGGCAACCTTCTGATTAATAGCCCGACTCCCTAACCGC
The DNA here is from genome assembly GCF_054491055.1 of Hypomesus nipponensis. Classification (NCBI taxonomy): domain Eukaryota; kingdom Metazoa; phylum Chordata; class Actinopteri; order Osmeriformes; family Osmeridae; genus Hypomesus; species Hypomesus nipponensis. The sequence goes on from NC_140388.1 coordinate 11,929,852, forward strand.
TCAGCCATCTGACTCCCTGCTCAGTTCGGTTCCAAGCACCAGGGAAGCCGAGGAGAGGAGGACTCACCCAGGATGGACTGGTCCTTGTCATGCAGAAGGCCGGCGTAGGTGCTGATGAAGTCCAGGTAGTTCTTGGGGGTGACGAAGTTGCTGCGTCGCAGCATCTGCAGGAACATGGTGCTGAAGCGTCCCACAGAGCCATGCACCATGCACACGTGGGCGATGACAGCGGCCGAGTGCTGGGCAGGAATCATGGGGCTCTCGCCTGTGGGACAAACACCACAGCTGCGTTAATACCCACCCCCCACTGGAAGAGGCCGGCGCTTCACTGGAAGAGGCCGGCGCTTCACTGGAAGGGGCCGGCGCTTCACTGGAAGGGGCCGGCGCTTCACTGGAAGAAGCTGGCACTTTACTGGAAGTGTCCATACCCAGGAAGGATTGAGCCACGGCCTGGAGAGCCTGGGGGGGCCAGGGCAGGAACCAGTCGATCCCAGTGTTGTTCACCAGTCCTGGGTAGAGAGGGGGGACACAGCACACAGGGTGTGGAGCATCTCAAGGACCAAACACTCATCCACAGGAGCCAGGTGTGTGTGTGTGTGTGTGTTTACCTGGGAAGTTCCTGCAGCGCGTGCGCAGGGTGTCACCCACGGGGGACATGCCCAGGATGATGTGCAGGTTGTTGGCACTCTTGTTGACAAAGAACTGCCACACGCTCTCCTTGGAGGGCCCGCTGCCCATCTTCAGAGCCTCATCACGGAGCTGGTTGAGGATGGACTCCTTCTCTTCGTCAGGGAACAGGGCGGGGACCATGCCTGGGTGCACACACAGACCCCACGACAGCGCGTTGAGTTTGTTTACTTGAAGTGGGCGTGTTGTTTACCTGAGGCGAGCATGTTGTTTACCTGATGCGAGCAAGTTGTTTACCTGAGGTGAGCGTGTTGTTTACCTGAGGCGAGCATGTTGTTTACCTGAGGTGAGCGTGTTGTTTACCTGAGGTAAGCGTGTTGTTTACCTGAGGTGAGCGTGTTGTTTACCTGAGGTGAGCGTGTTGTTTACCTGAAGCGAGCGTGTTGTTTACCTGAAGCGAGCGTGTTGTTTACCTGAGGCGAGCGTGTTGTTTACCTGAGGCGAGCATGTTGTTTACCTGAGGCGAGCATGTTGTTTACCTGAGGCGAGCATGTTGTTTACCTGAGGCGAGCATGTTGTTTACCTGAGGCGAGCATGTTGTTTACCTGAGGCGAGCATGTTGTTTACCTGAGGTGAGCATGTTGTTTACCCGAGGCGAGCATGTTGTTTACCTGAGGCGAGCATGTTGTTTACCTGAGGTGAGCATGTTGTTTACCCGAGGCGAGCATGTTGTTTACCTGAGGCGAGCGTGTTGTTTACCCGAGGTGAGCGTGTTGTTTACCTGAGGTGAGCATGTTGTTTACCTGAGGCGAGCATGTTGTTTACCTGAGGTGAGCATGTTGTTTACCTGAGTTGAGCGTGTTGTTTACCTGAGGTGAGCGTGTTGTTTACCTGAGGTGAGCGTGTTTTTTACCTGAGGCGAGCGTGTTGTTTACCTGAAGCGAGCATGTTGTTTACCTGAGGTGAGCGTGTTGTTTACCTGAAGCGAGCATGTTGTTTACCTGAGGTGAGCATGTTGTTTACCTGAGGTGAGCATGTTGTTTACCTGAGGTGAGCATGTTGTTGATAAGCTCCAGGAAGCCCTCCTCCGCCACGTGGGCGTCGGTGAAGAGGAACACGGTCTTCTTGTTGTCGATGCCCAGCTTCAGGTACAGAAGCTTCAGGTCTTCTCTGAAGGTGGCCTCTCCGTACCCTCTGCTCAGCACGATCTCAAACACCTGCAGGACCAAACAGGACAGGTGCTCCACATCCTGGAGTATCTGACGAGGACCCCGGCCCCGACCCTTCTAGACGTTTCTCTTCTCCCAAAACACCTCAAACGAATGGGTCGCTATCAAGCTCTGCAGAAGCCTTCTAACTGGTGCATGAGGTCTATCGCTAGCCGTTTATGTGGAGCGTGTGTGTGTGGTGGAGTACTGTGGAGACTCCCCCCTACCTCGCAGTCAGCGGTGAAGGCGGCCAGCTTGGTCAGGGACTGCTTGCCGGACCCTCCCACCCCCACCAGGAGGGCGTGGCCTCGGTCCATCCTGATGATGCGGTGCACCCGGGTCAGGTGCTCCAGGGCATCGTCAAACAGAACCAGGTTCATGCGGGTCTTGTTCTCATTGTACTCCTCCAGGATTTCCTGGGTTAGAGTCAGGGTTAGGGTTATCAGGAAGGGGGAGGAGGTGAGATGACCGTGAGAGTGAACTGTCTGGCGGACACCAGACCAGTCATCTAAAGACCGCGTAGCGTCTGAGATTGGCTCAAATCATTCTGTCATGATTTGTACCTGGAAGAGGGCTTTGGCAGCATCATAGTCCTGGATGTCTTCGTACACCCTGGGCTCTGCCTCGTTGAGGGCGGTTCTGTAGTCTCCAAACAGGATGGGGTCCCTCATGGCGCAGTCCAAGTCAGACTTGAAATGCTCGTCGATCAGGCTCTTGATGTGGCCCTGGACCTAGGAGCAAACACACGGGAGCTGTGAGGAGAGCAATGTTGGTTTTTGCTGTTGTAAGAATCATATGATTGTAATAATATTTTAACAACAACAAAAAAACTGATGTGTCACATCTTGAAACCCGTACGATGTGTTTGTCTGTTTCGTTGATGAGTCTGTCGTGAAACACCCTGAGACACTCGTTCCTCCACACCCTCACAAACTGGGCCACAGTCAGAAACCTGCCAGAGGGAAAACACGTCAGCAAAGCACACCAAGTGTCCACAGCGGGGTGTTTGTCCCGGGGCGTGGAGGAGCCAGGCGTACCCACCTCTCAGCGTTGGTGAGGGTCAGGCCGTGGTACACCCTGGACAGGTCCCTCAGGTTGAAGATGTAGTGGAACTTGGAGGGCGTGGGCGGCAGGTCCCTGATGATGGTCTTGTACAGCTCCAGAGTGCAGAAGGTCAGCTTCTCACAGATCCTCTGGACGCCCTCCTCAAACGGCTACAAGACAAACGCTGACTCAAGGCCCTTTCCCACCATGCTCTGGATCCAGACAAGTCAAATGTCCGGTGGTAAGGAGGGCGTGGCGTCTGCTCACCCGGGCGTGGCCCTCCAGGATGGAGGCGTAGATGAGCTTGAGGGCGTCCTCCTCGGGGAAGGGGATGTTGAAGACGCTGAAGAGCGACACAAAGCGGGGGTCCACCTCGTTCCTGCCTCCGCCGGCCTTGCCCATGGCGGCGATGAAGCCCAGGTCTTTGAGGATCTTGCAGTTGAGCTCCTTGCCCCGGTCGTACAGGCCGCCCCGGTCCAGAAGCAGCTTGAGGAGGGCGATGGGCTGCTGCGTGCCGTATTCGTCCACCTGTAAGTCACATCACGCTACAGTAAGGGCTTCCCTGCTCTCCCTGAGAGGGTGCGGTCACACAGAGAGAAACCAGGTAACACAGTCAGCACACAAACAGGCATGTCCAGCGGCAGAGACAGATGAGAAGGTAGGAGGGGGGGGGGGTACCCGGGGCATGTTGAGGTCGTCCATGAACACCAGCAGCCTCTTCCCCATGGGGGGGCCGTAGGTCTCCTTGGTCCTCTTCTCCACGCTGGCCTCCAGGTTCCTCTGCAGGTCCATGGAGGTTGTCCGCGACGAGAAGTTGATGACCAGGGTCATCTGGAGACAAGGATTCAGGATTCATCGCCGTTGGCATAAAAATGGGAGTTCTACCAACAATGGGGAGTTTCTGCTGTCTGCAGAGACTCTATGCTCCACCACAGGATAAACCATCTCATTAGAACTGTCTGCTGTCGGATGTGAGCAGCCACTAACTCACGGTGGTGTCCATGTTGACGTTCTTGAAGAAGTTCTGTGTGGTGGCAGTCTTGGAGGTTCCGGACTCTCCCACCAGAACCACGGGCCTCTTGATCTTGACCATCTGCTCCAGCAGCCAGCCGGCCCGCGTCGTGTCCACCGTGGGGACTGGGGAACAAGCGCAGGCAGGCAGGCAGGCAGGCACACGTCAACACTGACACACTATATACCCAGCAGGATATGGAGACTGGCACACTATATACCCAGCAGGAAGTGGAGACTGGCACACTATATACCCAGCAGGAAGTGGAGACTGGCACACTATATACCCAGCAGGAAGTGGAGACTGGCACACTATATACCCAGCAGGATATGGAGACTGGCACACTATATACCCAGCAGGAAGTGGAGACTGGCACACTATATACCCAGCAGGAAGTGGAGACTGGCACACTATATACCCAGCAGGAAGTGGAGACTGGCACACTATATACCCAGCAGGATATGGAGACTGGCACACTATATACCCAGCAGGAAGTGGAGACTGGCACACTATATACCCAGCAGGAAGTGGAGACTGGCACACTATATACCCAGCAGGAAGTGGAGACTGGCACACTATATACCCAGCAGGAAGTGGAGACTGGCACACTATATACCCAGCAGGAAGTGGAGACTGGCACACTATATACCCAGCAGGAAGTGGAGACTGGCACACTATATACCCAGCAGGAAGTGGAGACTGGCACACTATATACCCAGCAGGAAGTGGAGACTGGCACACTATATACCCAGCAGGAAGTGGAGACTGGCACACTATATACCCAGCAGGAAGTGGAGACTGGCACACTATATACCCAGCAGGAAGTGGAGACTGGCACACGATTGTCGGGGCGCTCATGAGTGGGATTGTTGTACCTAGGATGTCGATGAACTTCTTGTCGGGGTCGTGGATGTATTTGGCTACCAGATAACTCCAGGGAAGCCACTTCCTCTTCACCTCGTCGAAGTGGAAGTCGTACAGAGTGGGCAGGTAACCTGGGAGGAGGGACAACATCTCAGAGCGGTGAATGAAAGCATTATTGCTCTTCTGGTGGAAATCAAAGCAAACCTGTCCTTGGTTCTTTACAGTACGGATATCATATTCTCCTCTTTCAATCACCCCTCCTTTTCTCCCTGCCTCTATCCCCTAACTCCCTCCTCCCCCTCTCCTCGGCCCTGACTAGGACAAGGAAGCAGCAGGTCCTCTCCCCCACCTGGGATCTCTCCTGGCCCGGCCAGGCTCTTATCATCCTGCACGGAGGGCAGGCCAGAGAGCTTCTTCACAAAGCTGTCAAACTTGTTCCTGCCGCTGTCCACCACGCAGGCTCCCAGAGAGCAGTACAGAGCTTCCAGGAAGTAAGACTCCAGAGCGTCTGCACACAGTCCCTCTGTCTCCAGCAGGGCCTCCAGCATCATGGACAGCTGCATCACCTGGAGAGAGGAGGTCAACAGACTGCTTTCATGAAAGCGCTCATCTACCTCACGGGTCCCTCAGGGCTGAGTGATGAGGGTGGACTCAGGTTTTACTGTGGAGGTCTGGGGTCGCGTCAGACTGGACCAACCATGTTCAGGTCGGTCTGAGGGACGATGGTCTTCAGCTTGTCCCCCTGCTTGCCGTCCACAATGCCTTCCACGATCATGTCGATGGCGCTGGGGACGTACTTCTCAAACAGCTTCATCAGCTCCGGTTGTTCCTGTGCACAGACACACCGGAGGAGGCTGTTAGAATCCTGCCGTACTGCTTCAGCGGCTGTTCAGCGTGAAACGTGGCGACCCGTGAACCTTGGCTGGTCTGCCTGTGACCCATTTCATCCAGTAGGGGGTGTAGCGCAGGTTCTTGGGGTCCACGAACACCATGCCGCAGCGGGACACGGTGGCAGGAGAGGCGTACTGGAGATCTCCCACCTACAACACAGTACTCATTACCCCAACGAGCATCCACAAGCCTGCATGTCTGCATTACGCAGTGTGTTTATCGCTCCATCATCACGTTAAAGACATGATATACACGCAAATGTCCTAGAATACTTAGCGATCCAGATGTTTGACCTCAAACAGCAGGGCACAGTGTCCCTGCAGACGGATCCTCTCCCCGTTAGCCAGGGTGAGCAGCTTGTTGTCGTCCATCACAGAGTTCATGTTCTCCACCCAGAGGGCGTCCACATCACCGTCAAACAGGATGTACCTGGACAGCAGGTGAGCAGGACAGAACACAGCATGAGGAATGACCAGCTGAGCAGGACAGGGAGGGAGGGAGGGAGGGAGGGGAGTAGAGGAGACCCTGTCGTCACCTTCTCTCCTTCTTGTCCGTGGTCTTGTTGATGTCCCTGAAGATGTTGGACAGGATGCCGTCGGTCCAGTCGCGTGTGACAGGGTCCAGGATGCCGTACAGCTCGATCACGCTCATGGCTTTGGGGTTCAGGGCGTACAGCTTGGTCACCAGGCCCAGCCTGTCGTCGACGTGGAAACAAAGCAATCACCGTGACGATCCCCTGCCATAATCTCCCACCCCATACTTCTTATATAAAGTAAACAAAAACACGCTGTGTGGAGGCTAGACCAAGATCCCTGAGGTGGAGTGAGGGGGGTGGAGGAGTGGGGGTGGAGCTGGGGGTCAGGGTGGAGGGTCTGACCTGGTCTGGGACTGGCACAGTGTGCTGATGACCACGGACTTGCCCCCGCCTGTGGGCCCCACGACCATGGTGGTGTGTCTGGTCATCATGGTCTCATACAGCTGCACCACCTTGTCCACCTGCCGTCACAGCGCCACACAGGGTCACACACACCCTCTCCAAATCAATATCCAGTTGTTTCATGCTCAAATAAAACTTTTCACACGACGCTACTGCCTGTCGTCTAAGGAGATGATGAGGGGGGGGGGGGGGCACCTGGTTGGGAATCGTGAGGTATCTGTTCTCCTGCAGGGTCATCTCCACGGCGTCGTTGAAGCTGGGGTAGCGCACGCGGGGGCAGTCCAGGCCAGGGAACAGGTCTGTGATCAGCCCCAGGAACAGAGGAACGTCCTCAAACACAAACTTGGGCAGGTTCATGTCTCGGAGAGCACGCATCAGGACCACGTCCTGAAAGACGCCAACCAGGAGGAGAGGGAGGAGAGGAGAGGAAGGAGAGGAGAGGAGAGGGAGAATAAATCCTAAAACTCCAATAAACTCAAATATATTTATAGAAGCAGCATAAAAGACCTCCTTGTCCTTTTTACTGGGCACAAGCCAACTGTGAAGCTCGGTTTTCCTGTTCCAACATGACAGAGTTAGGAGCAGGAGGTGTACGCTGGGCCTTCCAGGAAGGCGCTGGGTTTACCTCATGCAGGTCAGGTGATCCTCTCTTCAGCTCTCCTGCCATCACCAGCACAGACTTGAGCGCTCTCAGACCAAAGTCGTAGTGGAACTGCTTGGACAGCTGCTCCCTAGCCAGCTTGTACAGAACAGTCATCTTCTTAGCCAGGATCTGCACCCACATCCAGAACAGACACACCACTGAACCAGGGACAAGGACTGTGTGTGTGGCAATAATAATAACCTAATGATGTAACAGTGTGTGTATAATAGTAACATAACAGCGTGTGTGTGTGTGTGTGTGTGTGAGGGAGAGAGATGAGTTCCTGACCTTGGCCAGGAGGAAGCCCTCAGAGAACAGCATGATCTCACAGATCTGCTGCAGGTCTGGTACGATGACCACCACGGGTCTGAACAGGGCCTTGACCGACTCGGGCAGCTCTGTGCGGCCGGCGTAGCCCGGGTTCATGGTGATGAAGATCCCCAGGCGGGCGTCCAGGCTGATCTCCTGGCCCTCAAACTGACGGCAACAAGGCGTTCTACTGTCATCTCAACAAGCTCTAGGTGTACGTCGCTCTGGATAACCCAGACCCTGTGAACCCTGATCCTGACCCTGTGAACCCTGACCCTGTGAACTCTGACCCTGTGAACCCTGATCCTGACCCTGTGAACCCTGACCCTGTGAACTCTGACCCTGTGAACCCTGACCGTGTGAACCCTGACCGTGTGAACCCTGACCGTGTGAACCCAGACCCTGTGAACCCTGACCGTGTGAACCCTGACCGTGTGAACCCTGACCGTGTGAACCCTGACCCTGTGAACCCTGACCGTGTGAACCCTGACCGTGTGAACCCTGACCCTGTGAACCCTGACCGTGTGAACTCTGACCCTGTGAAACCTGACCGTGTGAACTCACATGGAACCTCTTCAGGTGCAGGATGAGGGCGTTGCGTATGGTCTGGATCTGGGAGGAGATGACAGACAGCACGGAGGCATCGATACGGTTGAACTCATCGAAGCAGCCCCAGGCTCCACACTGGGCCAGCCCCGAGAAGATCTTCCCCATTGCCTGGGGGAGGAGGGAGAGGGGTGGAAGGAGAATTGAAAGAGGAGAACATGACTGTGTATAGGAGAGCCCAAAGTGGAGTATCTCCTGATGGAGAGCCCTGTGGGTGTGGCTCCTACCATGTAGTCCATCCCCTCTCCACAATTGGTGACCACACACAGCAGGCCCAGGGCTTTGGCCAGGTCCTTGGTGGACTCAGTCTTCCCTGTACCAGCCGGCCCTGCGGGGGCCCCTCCCAGGTACATGGACAGGGCCTGGGGACACACACACACACACACACACACACACACACAGTATATGGTCATTTACAGAGCTGTGTCCAGAGATTACAGAGGAAGAGAGTTGTGAGAGGTCTGGGGAGGCTGCAGGGGGCCACCTGGGTGAGGGTGAGGTAGATGCGGTCAGTCAGAGGGGTGATGACCAGCCGGCCGTTCAGACCCATGTACTCGTAGCCGTAGGAGAAGCTGGCGCTGCACTGGCGCACAAACAGGTCGTCAGGCTCCCGGTCCCAGTAGAACCTCAGCTGGCTCTCCCACTCAAACTCCCGCGCGTCCATGATGCTGGAACACAGAACCCAGGGGAACACAGAGCCCAGGGGAACACAGAGCCCAGGGGAACACAGAACCCGGGGGAACACACACAGGTCAGTTTGTGATGCTCTGACAGCGAGTCCAGTCCAGCGTTCCCCTGCCCCTCCCTCACCTGTCCCTGACAAAGTTGTCCACGATGTCCCTGGCGTGGACGTCGATGATGAGCACCGTGTTGATCTTGCGCCGGTCGTTCTTCTTCATGGGCTGGGTGATGCGGGTCACCAGCTCGTCGATCTGCTGGTGCATCCTCTTGGCGTAGCTCTTCATGGCCTGCTTGTCGCCCTTCTTCACCTTATTGAAGACGTCCTCCACCTCCCAGGTCCACCACACCTGGTTGGCGGCCAGCACCACCATGCCCTGGTACAGCAGCATCCAGTCCACCCTGAGGCACAAGCACAGCCACACAGCCAGGCTGTCGTCAGCCAGCCTGAAGCACTGTTCACGTGGGTTTCAGGGAAGGGTCCAAAACACACGGAGGGTACTGCATTTAACTACAAACCAAGAGCTCCCTCACCCAGCCTAAACCCCCCCCCCCCCCTACAGCCCCCACTGTCTACATAGCTTTGATTCAAGTGAGGGCGTTCCTGACCTGCCCCTGTCTTCGCAGTAGTGGAAGATGGCGTCCTTGGTGATAAGCCTGTTGGTCCTCCTCATCTCCAGCAGCACCCCGGTCATCCACTCCTCCACCCGGCCCTCGGCCTGCACCGCCTGCCTCAGCTCCATCACCTCCCCCTCGGCCGACACCAGCGCCCCCGCCACCGCCTCGCCGTTGGCCCCCACGTCGAAGCGCAGGGCCGCAATGTTGTCATACATCTGGGAGGAGGAGAGGGGGTGAGGATGAGGGTAAGGACAGGGGTGAGGGTAGAAGATGAGGGGGTGAGGATGAGGGGGTGAGGATGAGGGTAAGGACAGGGGTGAGGGTCGAGGGTGAGGATGAGGGTAAGGACAGGGGTGAGGGTCGAGGGTGAGGATGAGGGTAAGGACAGGGGTGAGGGTCGAGGGTAAGGACAGGGGTGAGGGTCGAGGGTGAGGATGAGCGTGATCAAGTCACCTTGATCATGTGCTCCTGGACACAGGTGGGGTCACTGCTTCCCAGAATGCTGAGCAGCTCGTCGTCAGAGATGAAGAAGAAGCGAGGGAAGGCGTTGCGTTTGGAGTCCAGATAGTCGTTCAGGCTCTTCTGACAGCGTTCCAGCCCCTCGCTCAGAGCCTGCAGCTCTGACAGGCGGTTAGGCACCAGGCAGCACCTCTTTATCCCCGGGTCCCTGACCGTGTCGCTCATGATCTACACACACACACACACACACACACGTCACACTGGAGGCTCTGCAGGAGCAGGCTGTGAGACCAGGTTTTCACAGTGTTGCTGAGGCTGACACTCTGATTTGTTAATGGTGGAGGTCCTCACTTTTTTGAACATCTTGTCGATGTTGTCGAACTTCTTGGCCTCCTCGGGGAGCTGTGAGCGGATGTCCCCCCCGATGAAGATGCTCTCCAGGTACATCCACTTCCTCTGCACCAGCATCCACACCTGGACACAGGAACATCATCACCATCACCTCAGACCTGCCTCAGATCAGCACCGTGGAGTTGGAGAACCCACACCTGCCCATGAGCCCCACGTCAACATTCACATCAGGCCATGGGTTGGCCCAGCAGGCCGTCTCTATCTTGAGCGCGGGGTGGAGGACTGACCTCGATGACCTCGCTGATCATGGACAGGCTCTTCTCCCACAGCTGCACGGTGGACAGGAAGGGCCCCACGAAGCGGCTGCCCGCCATGCTCTGCAGGTTCATGGCGTTGTCGTCCAAGCTCTGCAGGATGTCGTCCACGGCGCCCAGCACGGAGCCTCGCTCCTGGGTGCCCTTGAAGTAGCGCTGGACGGTGAACTTCATGCTCTCCCAGGTGTCCACCACCTCCTTCACCCCCTGCGCTCACACACACACACACACCACAAGTACACACAAACACCGTTTGTTACCAACTGTGGGTCGTTATGAAGCTCAGCAGAAGCCTGGTAACGACCCGTTCATCTGAACCAGGTGTGTTGGAGCAGAAAAACATCCGGAACATACAGGACAGGCGGAAACATCCGGAAGATGCAGGACAGGGGGAAACATCCGGAACATGCAGGACAGGGCGTCCCTGAGGACCAGGCTGAGGGAAGCTGGTCCAGCCCCCCTGCTGAGCGAGGCGAGGCTGAGGGAGGTGAGGCTGAGGGAGGAGAGGCTGAGGGAGGAGAGGCTGAGGAAGGTGAGGCTGAGGGACCAGAGGCTGAGGGAGGTGAGGCTTAGCGAGGCTTCTTCTTCTTGCCTTCTCGATGCTGAGCTCCTTGACGGCCGAGGTGACGATGTCTCCGATGACGCTGCCGTACTTCTGCAGCTCCATGGCGAACATGTTCTCCAGGGTGAAGGTGTCTGGGTTCATCTCAAAGCTGGTTCCTGTACGCTCCATCAGCTCTCTCCAGTGTCTGAAGGAACCACACACACACACACACACACACAACATGTTATCAACGATGCTAAATCATTTTTATAATGCAAAAAAAAAAAAAATGTATCAAAACCTTTCAAATCTTTTTTTGTTATTACACACACAGTGAAAGGAGAGGAGGAAAGAGAACAGAGAAGCCTAGGAGAACAGCTTTTTTTCACGTTCTTTAAACCTTTCAAATCTTTGGTTCTCGGACAGACCTGTCTCTTAGGGCCTCGTTCTTCAGGTCCAGCAGGAGGGGCAGGGACTCCCTGAACTCCTTCATGCGCCCCTCCAGGAAGAAGGCCACAGGCAGGGCCCTCACCTCCTTGGGCAGCTTCCTCAGGCTGCGGGTGAAGCCCTCCACACCCTCCTGCAGGACCTGGATGTTCAGGTTCACCCACAGCGTCTGAGACCACTCTGCCTTGGCCGCCTTGACCACACACACACACGCACACACACACACACACCTGGCTGTAATACCTCTGGTGATGCGGAGGACAAACACCCTCAGACCTGTCCTCCAGACCCCCACCTTCTGGCTGCTGTAGATCTCGTAGATCTGCCTGAGCCCCTTCATCTCCTTCTGCACGCTCTGCAGCTCTGGGTACATGGTGATGGGCAGGTCAAACAGCTTCTCTGCGTTGGCCAGCTCCTGGCGGCTGGCCTCGACCACTGCCAGCTCCTTCTCGTAGCTGACCATCACGGCCACTCCTGAACAGGAAGGAATGTTTGAGCGCGTGTGCATGCATGCGTGTGCATGCGGCTGGTAGAGAGGGGCTCGCGTGGTACGAGAGGGGGGGGGGGGACGCGTACCTTTCTCCAAGTCGTCTCCCACGGCCCCGGGGCCGTGCATGTTGAAGCTCTCTGCAAAGATGCCCACCTCCTGTTTGTACTCCTCTGTCTGGGTCTTGGTGATCTGGGAGGAGGAGAGGGCAGGACATGGTTAGTAACTGGCATCCCTGCTCTGTTGCTGCTCTATATGTATTTGGATGTCAATCTGGGATCTGACAGGGTTAGGGATGGCATCTGTTACATGAAGGAAATGGCATGTGTTAGCATGTTGATGACTAAGAGCAGCCTCTCTCAGCCCTGCTCCTCAGGGACCCCCTGTCCTGCAGCTTTCCCTCTTCCGACACACCTGGTTCAGATGAACGGGTCGTTACCAGGCTTCTGCTGAGTATCATAGCGACACGTTCATCTGAACCAGGTGTGTGGGAGCAGGGAAACCTCTAGAACATGCAGGACAGTGGGGCCTGAGGCGCAGGCTGCTGTGGAGGACACAGAGGTCTGTGTGTATACGCCGTCTGACCTCGGTGAAGGTCTTCTTCACGCGGCCCAGGCTCCGGTCCACCTGTCTGGCCTCGGAGAACAGAAGGCTCCACTGCTGCCCGATGCTGCTCACCAGCTCCTGCTCCTCCTCTGGCACCTGGCCCCACCCACAGCCCAGGACAACGACACACCTGGATCATGTCTACTCATGTCCACTCAGGCCCAACACCACGCGACACTACAGAATCAGGATGTGGATATATATATATACACTAAACCAGCATGCGAACACGTATCAAGCTGTTTCAACAAGCTTTCAGGAACACTCTTTTCCCACAACACAGCAGGTGAGTGAGAGAGGGTGGGTCCAGCTGGGAGCGGGACAAGCCCCTGGGGGAAAGGCCATACCTGGACGTGGTACATGGCCAGGGTCCTGTATCTCTCCTGGATGTCTGTGAAGCGCAGCTCCACCGTCAGGGACATGGCCCGGATGTCGGAGATGGTGCCCAGGACAAACTTGAGGTCCTCCAGGGAGTTGGGGTCTCTCTTCAGGTTGTCTGACAGCAGCTGGGAGCAAACACACAGGACAGCCACACGGCAGTGAGAGCTCAGCATTAAAGCAGCTCCACAGGTGATGTTTTCAGTGTGGAGGACCAGGGTTAGTGAGGCGGGAGCTTAGCATGATAGCAGCCACACGGAGCGTGTGTTAGCGTGCCGCAGGGCAGTACCAGCAGCTCGTCGCGCAGGCTGAAGAGGTCTTGGCGGGCCGAGGTGTTGAGCAGCCTGCCCAGGGAGCTGACCCAGGCCTGGGCGTTCTCCTGCACGGTGCGAGCCAGGGGCTCCAGGTTCACACGGATCACATGCTCATCCTTGGCCAGGGGCTGCTGGGACACCTCCTGGCTGACCCGCGCGTAGAACTGCAGCTTGTCGTCGTAGGTGACGTACGAGGGGCGCTTGGCGGCGAACTTCTCCATGACGATGGCCTTGTCCAGCTTCCAGAGGGGCCGGTAGCGCTTCCAGCGGTTGAGGTAGCGGCCGGCGGCGGCGAGGAGCCGCTGGGCGTTCTGGGACACGGCAGTGGCGCGCTCGTTGACCTGAGGCTGCTGGCACACGTCCGAGTAGAAGCTGAGCACCACCGGCTCGTCCTCGCCGTCCACGCGCTGCGGAGGACACTCCAGACAGGAGCCGTGCATCCAGCGCACAAACCTCTGAGGGGGGGGTGGGGGGGGGGAAGGGAGGGAGGGGGGAGGATGTAAGGGAGGGAGGGAGGGGGGAGGATGTAAGGGAGGGAAGGAGGGGGGAGGATGTAAGGGAGGGAGGGAGGGGGGAGGATGTAAGGGAAGGGGGGAGGATGTAAGGGAGGGAGGGGGGAGGATGTAAGGGAGGGGGGGGATGATGTAAGGGAGGGAGGGAGGGGGGAGGATGTAAGGGAAGGGGGGAGGATGTAAGGGAGGGAGGGGGGAGGATGTAAGGGAGGAAAGGAGGGGGGAGGATGTAAGGGAGGGGGGGATGATGTAAGGGAGGGAGGGGGGAGGATGTAAGGGAGGGAGGGAGGGGGGAGGATGTCAGGGAGGGGGGGATGATGTAAGGGAGGGAGGGGGGAGGATGTAAGGGAGGGAGGGAGGGAGGGGGGAGGATGTAAGGGAGGGAGGGAGGGGGGAGGATGTAAGAGAGGGAGGGAGGAGGCGCAGGTTTACTTGACCCTATCAGCCAGGCGAGGTGTGGGATGATGAGGTTGCTAGGAGGGATGACCCACCTTGGTGCTCTCCACACAGTCCCGGACAGACTGCATGAGGAGGCGGTACACCTCGCTGTTCTTGGGGTGCAGCACGATCTCAGGGGCGGACAGGATGGCGTCGATCTGGAACAGAGGCGTGCTCCCCATCAGGGCCATGTTGAACGTGTCGATGTTCCTACAAGGAAACAAGCGCAGAAAGCAAACAGCTGATGACTCCTCCCACCTCCTGGCCCGTCCCCACACCCACGCCCACGCCCACGGCCACGGCCACGGCCACGCCCACTCACTTGAGCACCATCCTGGTGAGCGAGTGGAAGATCTTGTGCTCCCAGTAGCTGTAGTAGTGCTCCATGCGCTGGGCTCGCCCACTGTTGGTGTGCATCACCAGGCTCTCCATCTTGGTGAGCAGGGGACCAATGGCCGTGTACTTCCTGCTCAGCAGGTTCATGTCCTTGGCTCGCTCTCGCTGGACCAGCTCACAGAACTCCTTCACTCCTACCAAAAACCCCACGTGAGAGATGTCACTTCCTGTTTAGTCCCTACCCTGTGGCTGGTCCATCCAGGCGGTGCCCTGATGAAGGTGCCGGCTGAGGGGATCAGACGTACCTGGGAGGCCGTCGGGTCTGTCCGGAGCGGGGAACTTGAACAGGTTAGCAGTCTCCACGGACTGCAGCTTGGCGTCGATGTCCCTCTCGTTCTTCTGGATCTGATTGACGAGCGACTCGAACTTGGAAGCAGCCTGGGTGCTGCGGCTGATGAACTCCGAGATCCCTGGGTCGGGGTTAGATAAGCACGTCTCTGAATCCTCCTACGCACACTCAATTCTACAAACATTCCAACGTCTAGACGTTTGAACAGCGTTGTCGTGAACCCTGCAGGCGACCAGGGTTAAAGGAGGGGGCTCTTCAAAGCTTCAACCCCTGGTTCCACAGCAGGAGGATCACATGTGCACAGAGCGTAGATGTAGGGTACCTAGAGCGTTCCAGATGTGTACAGAGCGTAGATGTAGGGTACCTAGAGCGTTCCAGATGTGTACAGAGCGTAGATGTAGGGTACCTAGAGCGTTCCAGATGTGTACAGAGCGTAGATGTAGGGTACCTAGAGCGTTCCAGATGTGTACAGAGCGTAGATGTAGGGTACCTAGAGCGTTCCAGATGTGTACAGAGCGTAGATGTAGGGTACCTAGAGCGTTCCAGTTGAGCCTCTTGTGTCCAGAGCGCATCACTCTCCTCAGCTCATGGATCTGCTCAGCCAGCAGGGAGAACTCGGCATCGTTCAGACCATCCATCAGGGCCTGGTAGCGGTTCACCAGGTTCTTCAGGTCGTCCACGTACCTGGAAGTCACCACAGGCCTCAGACACAGCTGTGGAAGTCACCACAGGCCTCAGACACAGCTGTGGAAGTCACCACAGGCCTCAGACACAGCTGTGGAAGTCACCACAGGCCTCAGACACAGCTGTGGAAGTCACCACAGGCCTCAGACACAGCTGTGGAAGTCACCACAGGCTTCAGACATAGCTGTGGAAGTCACCATGTGTTTGAAGAAGGTTTTTCTATTTTAAAAGGTGGGTATTTGGAAGAAGGTTTTCCTGCAGTGTCATCTTCACCTGAGGAACTTGTCCTCCTGCAGAGCCACATTGCGGGCCAGATCAGGAACAGAGTAGCTTAACTGCTCCAGGTACTTGGTCTCAGAGATGATCTCCTTAAGCTCGGGGGCAAAGTTCACCGTGTAGCGCACGCCTCGTTCCACTTCCTGCTTGGAACCCTGGGCCATCAGAGGGGCGGGGAAAGAGAGAAGAAGGAAGGCATTCTAAAAATGGCAGATCACAAGAACAGATCATAATATCATTGCGCTGTTCTGATTGATACTATAACTATAACAATGTATTGAATTAATTGTGCGTGTTTCATTGTCGAGGGGCACTCCAAAGTGAATAAAAAAGCAAGAAAAAGATCAATAAAGAACATTAAAAAGTGCATTGAAAATCCAAGTGGTCACATGGAAGATGAGCTTGTGTTCAGTGTGTGTGGTACTGACGGTGTCGGCGGGCCCCTGGTCTCCAGGGACGAGCCCAGAGCTGCTCGTCACCACCAGCAGGGGGCGCTTCATCAGCAGGGGCAGGACGTGCTCCGTCTCCTCACGCCAGCGGGCAAACTTCTCCACCTCGTACTCCTTCATCTGCAGCCTCAGCTGCAGGTACTTGGCCTTGGCCTGAGAGCAGGGAGGGAGGAGGAGAGGGACAGGGAGAGATGGGGAGGAGGGGGGAAATGAGAGAGGAGGGGTGAGAAGGAGGGAGGAGAAGGAGGCGTAAAGGGGAGAGAGAGGTTGGACGCAAGGCAGAGCGTGGGGAAGAGGAGGGAGACAGGAGGGAGAGGGAGACAGAACAGACTTCAGAAAGAAGTCTGCTCCCCTCCCCTCCACTTCCCTGCTGTGTGCTGTGTGCTCCTCCCCTCCCCTCTGCTTCCCTCTCCTGCTGTGTGCTCCTCCCCTCCCCTCTCCCCTCCCATCCTCCTTTCCTCCTCTCCTCTCCTGCTGTGTGCTCCTCCCCTCCCCTCTCCCCTCCCATCCTCCTTTCCTCCTCTCCTCTCCTGCTGTGTGCTCACCAGCTTGCCCTGCTCACTCTCCAGCATCTCGGGGACCTCCAGGAAGCGGATGATGGTGATCTTGATGTTGTGGAAGAGGGATCTCTCCCAGCAGATGGCCCCGGCCACAGGCGGCTGGTTCTTATTCAGCGGAGGGTTGGCCTTGTTATTCGTGAATATCACACTGATGATGTCCACCTACACCCCCCCCACCCCCACCCAACACAAACACAAAACATCCCTGATGTCATGGTCACAGTCACACAGCTCGGTGGGTAGAGCGTGTGGGGTTCCGGTTTCCCCCACCCCTCCACCCTGCACATCGCTTTGGACAAATGAATGAAAGTATGACATGAGGTTGATATCTGTGACCAGAATAAGGCATCGTGTTGAACTGGTTTGGTCTGGGACCTCTTTGCAGTACTGGACCAGGATGTCGTTGAACTTCTGCATCATCTGGTTGTTGATGGCCTCTCTGGAGCGGATGTGTTTGAACTTCAGCAGCATGTCGAAGGCGGCGGACGCCGAGCGCAGGGTCTTAAAGGACTGGTCGATGAAGTTGATGGCCTCTGCTTCGATGGCCTGGGGTGGATAACCATGGCAGGGTGAGGAGGACAATGACAGAAGGGAGGGGGACTGAAGGACAACAGCCAGGGATGTCTGGAGTAGGGAACTCACCTGAACTTTGGACTTGAAATCCTGCATGATCATCCTCCAGCTGCCCATCTTGCGGATGTTGAAGGGGTCAAAGCTGAGCTCCTCGATGGGCACCACCAGGCTGTCCACCCAGCGCAGCACGTCATCGATGCGCTTCGGATCTCCAGTCACAGCCTTCAGCTCCGAGCCGAAGATATTATAAAACTCCTCCAGAATCTAGGCGAGCGAGCGGAGGAGGGTGTCAACACACGCGGCATGCAGGTGGTTCAGTGGTGTGTTCAGGCTGTTTTAGGCTGCACTGACCTGCAGGACGCTGTACAGGTCCTGGCAGATGGAGGACATGTAGTCCGTCTTCTCAAACAGCTTCTTCCGGTCAAACTCCCAGCGCGGATCTCTGCCGGAGGTCTCGATCTTAGCCCGCACCTCAAAGTAACAGGCCTTCCACTGGTCCAGAACCCTCCTGCCGTCCTGGGCTTTGGTCTGGGCCACCTCCCTTTTGTCTCTGTGCGTCACACAATAACAACACAGTTAGAATCTCACCCAAGATGCAGAGAAACCCAATCAGACAGAGGGTTAGGGGGTAGGGGTAGAGGGCAGGAGTTAGGGGGTAGGGGTGGAGGGCAGGAGTTAGGGGGTAGGCGTGGGGGGCAGGGGTTAGGGGGTAGGCGTGGGGGGCAGGGGTTAGGGGGTAGGCGTGGGGGGCAGGGGTTAGGAAGATAACTGTGGGTATTAGGACCCCGGTTCCCTCACTTGAAGAGCGTGCGCACGTTGACGACGCGGGCGACGCGCTCCGCCAGCTCCCAGGCGATGCGTTCCATGAGAGGAACCATGCGCTCGTCCCTGTTGTAGTGGCTGGAGATGATCCAGACCATCCGCAGGCCATTCATCATCAGGGGGATGGTGTCCAGGATCACGCCAAAGTCTGCCCCTGTGGCCAGGTTCTGACACGGAGGGAGCACGGTTCACAGAACGCTCACAGAACGCTCACAGGCAACAGGTCAAGAGGACCAGACTCATTCAATTTCATTTGAGTTCCGACGTTCTGAAAAGCAGCAGTGTCTCCGCTCCGGCCCTGCTCAGTGGCCAGCAGGGGGCGACGGTGGAGGAGGTCTGACCCACCTTGAAGTGCCTCTCCAGCGTGCTGAGGAAGCGCACGTTCTCCACGGACTCCACGTGGTGCTTGGCCAGCTCCGTCACGGTGAGGTCCAGGTTCTGGACGGTGACGGGGTCGGCTCGGACCATCACCTCCAGGATCTTTTTCACCACGGGCAGTTTGAGCTGCTCGCTCAGAGCGCTCAGGATGGCTGTGCGCTCCCGCCAGAAGTCTATCTCCGCCATGGGGCCCGGAGCCTGGAGGGGAAGGGCAGAGGTAAGCTGGATCAGCCCCTCTCAGCACTGGTCCTCAGGGCCCACGGTCCTGCATGTTCTAGAGGTTTCCCTGCTCCCACACACCTGGTTCAGATGAACGAGTCGTTATGAAGCTCTGCACAATAATAACCCGTTCATCTGAGCCAGGTGTGTGGGAGGAGGGAAACATCTGGAACATTCAGGACAGGGGGCCCTGAGGACCAGGGATGGGAGGGGCTGGGACAGAGAGCCGGGACACCATCAAACACAACGGACATCATGAAACCATGATGTCACAGCTGTCATGGTGTCAATCGTCAGCAGAGCTTCCTCCTGGCTCCGCCCACACGGCTGGCTCCGCCCACACGGAGACGGGATCCCATTCTTGAAGACTGCTCCGAGAAGACTCGTTGAAGGATTGGGCCCTGTGGGGTGGCTTACCTGCGGTTTCTTCTTCTGCTGTTCTTCGATCACGATGGTGATCTGGGTCTGCCAGTTCATCACACACTGCTCCAGCTTCTCCAGCGTCTCTGGTGAGGCCAGCAGTGCCTCCACCTCAGCCTCCTGGTGCAGCTCTGGGATGTGCAGCTTAATGTCACCTGCCGGAAACACACCACCATCTCATCTTACTATGTCAGTTGTCACGAACCCGGCTCGGGGGTTGAGACAAACCAAAGGGAACACATGCGCGAGGACTACTACTGTGATGGTTTTAGTAAAAGGATAACAATGTAACAAAAGATCAAAAGGTTGCCACAACTAAAACAAAAGTGCGCTGCGGACAGAACGGCCTCCTTCTCACTCTACCTGTGCCCTTTTAAAGGGGAGGAAACCACCGGGCCCAGGTGTAGCCACTTAACGGCTGAGGAGGCCGTCACACAGTATTTTTGAGGGGGGGGGCAAACGTGCCTTATTTTGATAGTGACAGTGTGAAGAGAGACAGGTAAGGCAGGGGGGAGAGAGACAGGTAAGGCAGGGGGAGAGAGACAGGTAAGGCAGGGGGGAGAGACAGGTAAGGCAGGGGGGAGAGAGACAGGTAAGGCAGGGGGGAGAGAGAGGGGTAAGGCAGGGGGGAGAGAGACAGGTTAGGCAGGGGGGAGAGAGACAGGTTAGGCAGGGGGGAGAGAGACAGGTAAGGCAGGGGGGAGAGAGAGGGGCCCTCATCTCCAACTGGACCTGGACAAAACCGACTAGGTCACATCCCAAAACACAGCACCCCCACAAACCTTCCAGCTGCTGGAGGGTCCTGTCGATGTGACCCAGGAACTTGTGAGCGCTGTTGAGCAACTCGTCCCGGATCATGAGCATCCCTCGAGACTCCACGGGCCGCTCCCCCTCCGCGTCTCCACCAGCGTCCTGGTCCTTGGTGGCTGCCGCCCCCTGCTGGTAGCCTCCATCAGTGAGCTTTAGCTGACTGACCGAAAGCATTGGGATGTACACCTGTGACAGCAGAGAGGTCAGGGTTGGTGTGGGGTAGCAGGGAGGGGTGACAGGCTACGGGTAGTCATTAGAGAGCATGCTGGGGTATCAGGGGGTATCAGGGAGGGGTGAGGAGGGTCTACCCTCCGTCCACACACATGGGTCAGCATGTCCTTCAGCATCAGCAGGGAGTATCCATGCAGCATGCCTATCTCAAGGAGCTGCGGCATCAGATTGTTGGCCTCGTTCAGATCAGTGGGTTCGATGATGGTTTCTGGAAAGGAGAACCCCGTCAGGCTTTGAAGCGCATGCCGACGCGACACAGACAGGGCGTTATAGGAAGCTCTCTCCCACCTCTGGTGTTCCTCAGGAAGTACAGGATGTTGGATTTCATGAACTTCTCTGGCACGTTGTTGACCGCTACGTGAAGCTCCACATGGTACACCACCTGGACCTCAATCCTCTACAAACCAAACACACCGTGCCTGTCTCATTTATTCAATCATATACAGGGCAAATATTTACTACTACAGCACACAGAAGGTGTTGTAAAACCCTAAACTTTTTGCAGCCTATAGTCACTTTTCTCGGATTCTAGGATAGTTCCTTACTGCATTCTAGGAACAGTATAACAGCTCTTAATTACTTAACTCGTGATTGCCTTCCCGGTGTTAACATTAAAAGCATGAAAGAGGCTGCGAAGATGGTACTTCTTACAGGTAAGAGGGTGTCTTCTTTGTCACCCGTCTCGGAGAGACCCTCTGCTCCGATCTCATCCAGACCACGAGAGTCCTTGCTCACGGCCTCCGAAGCACGCGAGACCTCAGAATCTTTCCTTTTCTTATTTTCTGTGGTTATAGAAACGCTTCGGTAAACGTTGGTAGCAGTTTTTCAAGTTTTAAATGGTGTTAAATGAAGACAGGAAGATAACTGAATTGGTAGGCTATTATTAGGCTGGTCTATAGGTTGGCGTGACATTCAGTAAGACTTTTAACTTTATCCACTTCACCGCAAAATAGACGTTTGTGAGGGAAGGTGAGTGTGGTGGATTTGAAGTTGTAGCTACAGTAGCTAGGTCCAATGAATGACTCACTCTCTCCCGGAGATTTTTCACTCTCCGACGCAGGTGTTCCAGGAGATTTGGATGCTCCGGGCAGGCTGTCATCCTCATCCTCAACGGGCTGCGAGAGATCTTCACAGGGTTCAAAGAAATTTAAACAATTTAGCTAGCTGGCTGTTAGCTAGCTTATCGTTAACGTAGCTAACGCAATCGTCGTTTATTACCGAAGTAACTATACAAATGTAGCTAACCAGCAACATCAAGTTACATACCAATAGGGATTTCCACTTCAATCTCCTCCTCCCTGACACCTTTGAAGAACAGTAGAGTAGACGCTGCTTCTTCATCTGTGACTTCATTCAGAAACCGGATAATCTTTTGCTCTTCTTCTCCATCTCCTCGACTGAGCAATTCCTCAAAACAACCTGGTTCAGGAAAATAAAAACAAGAGTATACGCGGTTTCTAATCCATTGCACCCGTGGATCGTCCGACATGATATCTAGCTTAATTTAAACGAGTAGTAGCATTTAATTTATCGTTATTCAATCAGTCAACTGAAAATAATGTAAAGTTTGTTCATTCAACTCAGCAGCTTCTTCAACTGAAAAGTTCACAGTGGTTCTCGTGCTTAAATTGCCATGGCAACATGTAAACTTCCCCGCAAAAGCGCTGTGTCGAGCGTGCAGCAGGTGTCGCAAAAACACAACACACACTTGCTTCCAAACTTCAAAAACAAGAAATTAAGATGAAATCAACTTTATTGACAAGATACATTTTGACATATTCAACCGTATAAGATAGAAAACAATCCAGCAAATGCAAAATATAGGAATGTATCAACATGAAAATTAGTGTTTAACGATTTCTTAATGAACCAGTTATTTTCTTTAAATAAATAAGATCTCAAATCATTAACGCATACTGCATGAGACATTTACAACCCCCTCGACAACCATACACCATTGAGTGTTACCAATGATTATTTCTCACACACGTCCAGAAGAATTAGTGGTTGTAATAGATTGAAGTATTTTACCAAACAGTATTTGGACTTGTTTTCGTTTCTATAGTGATAAACCTATCACAACTTCATCTATACAGAAAAGTTAGTTTCCAGTGACATGGTCAATCCCCCCCCCCCCCCCCCCTTCCCCTATAAAAGTCAGCGTTACACAGTAATCACATGTACTGCAAAAAAGCACAATTAAAACCAACAAGTTCCGCTCCTCTCACAAGGAACGAACACCCCATTGACACAAATCCAATAACAACTGCATGATACTCATTCGTGATTTGTCGAAAGGGTACAATACCATTCACAAACATGTTAAACAACATTATCCAGCTGAAGGCTAATGGACACGGTGAGATTATCGGTTCCTTCTGTCCGTGCTAAATCGCAGTCTTTTAAATTCCCTCCATGGAATGTGCCGGTTTGGAGAAAAAGTTCCACAAAGCAGGGAAGGGAAAGGCAACGTGTGTGGGCATCTTGACTGCAGTTTGCTTCACAGTATGGAAACATTCGATTGGGATCGCTGTGGTTTTAACCTTAATCTCCATTCAAACCATATCATATCTCACCACTGCTCTAATAATGCCAGATCTTTCTCTACATTCATTTTTTTTCATTATAAAGAGAAAAAAAATCCTTACACGTCAATATCCACACACTGAAAACAGAGCAAAATATGCTAACATTTGGTTGTACTTCTGTAAGGCAGTCAGTGCGAATAGTACAAAAGAAAGCATGAGCATTGTGTCCGTGGAGCCGTACTGGCTGCGTTTGTCTGCAGGGCGTCTGGGCTCCTTCACAGCAGGCCGTCATGCTCGAAGCTGGAGGGCAGCAGGGAGAAGGCAAAGGGAATAAACTTGACTCCTGCGCCGCTGTAGAACTTATTCTGGAACTCCACCCTGTGGGCACAAACACGGATCATTAAGCGCAAAATTATAACATTTCCTTCCAGTTTATTATTATTTTACATAAATAGTAACTCAATTCTACACAATGCGCTGTTTATTTTATATAAATAGCGATCCTCCAACTTTCAGCTTGTTAATGAATCCATGCTACTACAGTAGAACTGTGTAGTAGTGTGTGGGGCTGTGTGGGGCTGTGTGCTGGTAACGCACCAGTGCAGTCTGAGGGCGTGGAGGAAGGCCGACAGCCCCTCCATGACCAGCAGGATGGACACAGTGAGGACGGCGAACAGCCCAAACAGAGGCACCAGAAACACGATCCCCAGGCTGGTGTCCATACGGAGACCCACACGCATCACCATGGACCACAGCACCTCTGACAGCTCTGCAGGAGGACACACACACCATGAAGAGAAGCCATCGTGTACAGCTCAAACGTGTGTGTGAGAGAGAGAGAGACAGAGAGAGAGAGAGAGAGAGGAGTGTGTGGTACTCACGGGCATGTGCCAGGCTGAGGGCCCAGAGTCTCAGGTAGGAGGCTGTGTTGGAGATGCAGCCGAGGCAGTACTCTATCGTGTGGATAGCCTGGTGCAGGAACGCATCCGCAAAGTCAAACTGCCACAAACAAAAACACCCTTAATTCAGTGACTGACAACGACAGTAAGTTAATCAGTGCACAACGTAGGTGTGTGTGTGTGTGTACCTCCTGTGCTTGCATCTCTCTGCTGCCGGACAGATCGCTGCCCTCCTCCATGTCACTGGCCCTCAGCAGGGACAGCTCCTCCTCACTGCCCCGACGCACGCGCTCGTAGCCCTGAGCACACACACACACACACACACAGAACAGAGAGAGAGACAGTCAGATAGAACTAGCAATAATCCATTGTGGTATATGGTTAACACACTCAATCAGACCCACACCCCCCCCCCCCCACACACACACACGTAGCCTCACCCTGTACATCCCCAGGCGAGTGCTGCCGTTGTGTAGCCAGTAGAGGTAGACCGGTTTCCCTAGCAACAGCACAGGCACGGATAGCATGGCAACAACCAGCAGGAACACCTGGAGACCACTCTGTAAGGGGGGGGGGGGCAACACGTCACATGACCCCATTTGACTGATCTGATTGGTGGAGCCAGCGGCCATTTTGAGAATCAACGCTTTGTGCACTGGTCCATAGGAGCGATATGCAGTCTATGGAGGGTTCATACCTGTCCTGGGAAGAGGGGCTGCACGCCGTTGTCCTGCATGACGAACATGTTGATGAAGTGGATGAGGATGCTGGGGGCGTCTCTGGAGGTGTGCGCAGAGAAGACCAGCCACTTGTAGACGATCATGAACACCAGGTAGCCAAACAGACACAGCAGGAAGAGCAGCTCCGGGATGAACACCAAGACGATGTTGAACCTGTTCCTAAAGTACCTGATGACAGATAAAACCACTTTAAGGACAGATAGACAAGATAAGACAGCGTTCAGGACAGATAGACAAGATAAGACAGCGTTCAGGACAGATAGACAAGATAAGACAGCGTTCAGGACAGATAGACAAGATAAGACAGCGTTCAGGACAGATAGACAAGATAAGACAGCGTTCAGGACAGATAGACAAGATAAGACAGCGTTCAGGACAGATAGACAAGATAAGACAGCGTTCAGGACAGAATCTGTCTTTTTTGAACTGAGCTGTTGTGGACTTGAAGGGTCCGTCACTCACATGTGGTTGAAGACGCCGAGGACGACCCCGAAGCTGAGCTGGCAGATTCCCAGGATCACAGACATCTTCATCTTGTAGGAGTTGAGGAACGTGAGGCGGTTGGATGCCAAGTTCCAGATCTGCAGGTCAGAGGACCAACAAGCTGCAGGGGTTTTGGAGGGAGGGAGCTTTTTTCTGCTCTATTTATTTACTTATTGGGGGGGTTGTATATGTAATAGAATATTACTATTCTTTAATATGTCTATAATATTATTTGGCCTAGAACAATTATTGCTTTAACTTCTGTAAAGCTAGCATAACCTTTTGGCCTTAGACAGTATTGCTTAAGTTTCAGTGCTGACAAACATCTAACAAATTTGACTGTTTAACCCTGGTTGTTTTGCCCAACTGCTGTTGTCTCAAGCTCTGTTTTTAATATTGAGCATCTGTATTCAGTTCTGCAACCTATTTCCCTTTTTACTTTCTGTTTATTGAAGAGTACCTCTTTTGATAGACATGAACTAATGATGTAACTGTCTGGAATTACTGGATAAAAGAGTGTTCAGATCATTACACCTTTACAGAGCCTTTCTTCTCCAGACATTATTTATGGTACTGTTTTAGAACTGCTCCTCCTTGATTTCTTTTTCTATTTCTTCTGAATCATAGAAATGTCACCACATATATTAATCATAAAGAAGCACATACTGGGTCGATGCCCAGAGGGTAGGGTCCCGTGAAGACGCCCGTGACGTTGGGATCAAGGGACAGAGTAGAACTGCCCCTGACCACAGCTTCCCTTTAACAAGACAAAAAACAACCACAGGAAAGGTTTAGAAGCTGAACTGTCACTGTCTGGGACAGAGTAGGAGGCCAGGGGGGGGCACTGCTCTCTTCAGGGCCTCCAGAGGAGGAGGAGGGGGGGGGGGGGGGGGAGGGGAGGGGTAGGAGGGAGGAGGAGGGGAGGGGAGAGAGGAGGGGGGGGGGAGAGGAGGGGGGGGGGGGAGAGGAGAGGGGGGGGGAAGGTGGTGGGAGGAGGGGGAGGAGGAGGGCTACTCACGACCAGACTCCGCTCCTGTACATGGCCCCCACGCTCCAGCCCGAGCTGAAGATGTTGAGGGACTTGGAGAAGCAGTCGTTGTAGATGAGGCCGGTGTAGATGGAGAACAGCCCCATCATGAGGATGATGTAACGGCCCTCGAACAGGATGTTCCACATCTGCATGCACGCAAACACCACTCAGTAACAGCACCCATTCATGGAATCTAGCAGGCAGGAGTATGTCAGGATCTACATTCTAGAGTCGACAACGATCCAAGCGTAACTATTGGCGTTTTAATCATGATGAATTAAAGGCAAAACATCAGTTTAAGTAAGAATTTTAATAATAATTTACCATCTACAATCTATAAATATTTTTTAATGTATTTTTCCTATTTTAGTTTTCATTGGTTTGGCAGCCCACCTGCATTACCCTTACAGACCACGAGTTGGCTGCGGCCCCCATGTTGGGCTATTCTAGATTGTTCTAGATTGTTAGGGTTTCCCAACATTCTTACTTCGTTCCTGGTGCGCTTCAGTTTGCGGTTGTTCTCGTACAGAACCATCCAGAAGGCAAACAGAGACATGATCACGCCGTGACCCAGGTCCCCAAACATCACCGCAAACAGGAAGGGGAAGGTGATGATGGTGTATGGGGCTGTCGGGGGGGAAACACTGTCAAAGAAGCACTGACCAGCACCTAGAGGCCACGCAGAGAGCAGTCATCCCAGACAAAGCATCACTCAGGGGGGGTAAAGGCTTACTTGGGTTTACTTCTCTGTAGGTTCCCACCCCGTAAGCTTCCACGATGTTCTGGAAGCCGGACGTGAACTTATTGGTCCGTACCAGCGTGGGCGGAGTGTCGTTGCTAGGGATACGGTTGACGAAGGAAGGGACCGTGGCTCCACTCTTCCTCTGTGACGGGAGAAGAACGGGAGAAGAACGTTAGACGCTGTGAAGTTTACGTAGGTGGGTCGGTTCGGGAGGCACCACGCTGCTATGTGGAATGTGACGCAGACTCAGGGCACGGAAATAACAAGTAAGAAAAAGCCATCTTGTATGAAGGTTACTCTCTGAAAAGCCTGACTGACAGGCCTCACTCGCCGTCTGAACTCCAGCCTAACTCACTTAGGGTGCATATTGAATGGGCTGTGGCCTTAATTCCGCACATTAGGCCGTAATGTAAAAGCGAACACAACAAGCCCAGAGGTATTCTGCCTGTTTGACCTCACAGCCTCTTTGACTTGAGCGGTTGAATCAATAGAACTAAAACCATCCAGAGGGAAGCTAAGATAAGATCAATGCTACCTCCCTCTCTTTATAAACACAACAATGTCCCAGTTCCGAAAATAGGTCAGGATTGTGCCTGTGCCAAAAAACAACAGAAATTGCCGAAAAAAAAGGAGAGAAAGAGAACCCTGAGCGGATGTTAACTCACCGAGCCTTCCTCTAGCGCCCCCCTCAGGGCCGGAAGGTCATTGACGGGACACCACACCTCAGCGATGAGGCACTTGTTGGTGACGTCGAAGCTGCAGAGGTTGAGGATGTGGTAGATGGCCTTCATCTTCTTCACCTGGATCACCCAGGTGTAGACGGACTCGGACGCCTTGTTGAGCACCTGTCTCAGGTAGTCCTCCGTCCTGTGCAGTACCTGGGGAGACCAGGAGGGGGCAGTGTGGGTCTGTGTCGCAGAGGGATTCAAGTACATTCACAGTGACATGGTGTAATTGTTAAAGAGGGGGTATAACTATAGATAGCTAGATGGGGAAACCGGAGAATGAGAAGTTTGAGGAACAAGAGAGGAGTGGGTGAGGGGGGAATGTGGGTATGCCTTCAGCTGGGACCTCATGTTGATCATGTGCAGGGCCAAAAGGTTAATCCAATTCTTTCTCTTTTTCTCTCCCTGTGAGGGAAAACCCTCCAGAAGGGGCTTCACAGAAGCCGCCTTAATCAAGTGACCACATGAGACCGACCGTGAACGGATGGAGAGCTCCCTTCTGCTAGACTGCTTTAGAAGGACTCGCTCTGTTGAGCACACGCTATGTCCCGAGGATGACCACGGCTCCACAGAACAGCGACGTGAGCCCCCCCCAGGAGCCCCCTCGACAGGCAGACAGACAGGCAGACAGGCAGGCAGACGGGTTAGTCCTGGTTCTTACAGTGTGCAGGTCCTGGATACGAGTCCTCAGGCCCTCCACCACGTCGGTCCTCTCCTCGTTGCTGTTGGGGTACGGATACAGGTGACAGTGGTAGCTGTGGGGAGGGATGCACAGGCATTAAAAACAAACACACCCATCCCTCAGCTGATCAAACCCCAGCTCAGAGGCATGATGACGGTGGATGACTCAGCGTTTAGCTGGACCGTGAAAGGGAGACGTCTGAGATTTACCAGTCACAGATCTTCTTGACCTTCTGTCCGATCTGCTCCCCCCAGTAGGAGATGAGGAACACCACGCTTTTGGTCAGCTCCCCCTGAATTAATCACAACGCAGGAAGCGGCTAAGGTTAACTTCTGCTTTCCTCAGAACGACTACTGTTACATTTCGCTTTTCAACCCCTTGATTTCACTCTCGGACGCACTCCGCAGTGACGTGAATGAAAGTGGCAAAAAGGAAAGCTGAGGGTTGGGGGGGGGGGGGGGGTGGACTCACTGTGTGGGGATCCTCCAGATATTCGTCGATCTCACAGTAGCTGAGTATAGTGTAACCCTTGCACACTCTCCACAGCATGCGCTCAAACGCCTCGATCTTCACCCTCTGAATCAGCCCTGAGATGAACCTGCAGGAGGACAAGAACCAGAGAATCCGTCAGACAGGAGACCCCGCGTGCACTCCCACCTCCAAGTACAGCGTCCAATCAGCACAGAGTCAGAAAGAGTTCAACAGCGATGCCTCACCCTAACTTGGCCCCAAGCCTCTGCATGCTGGTGTAGTCCATCATAGCATCCTTCTCCAGGAAGGGGAACTCCTCATACTGGGCCTGCATTGGCTCTCGCTGAGACAGGAAGAATAACGGAACAGAGGTCAGGGCTCCGGAACCGTGCGGTTAACGAAAGGTTTTCCTGGCTCGAGAGTGAAAGACAGACACAAACCTCGACGCTCCGGTGCGCAAAGTTGCGTGTGATGCGTAGCATGTGCGTGTACTCTGTCAGTTCCAGAAGGTTCTTCTGCAGCTTCTCCTTGTTCCTGGTGACCTCACCAAGCTCCACCTCCAGCCTCTGCAGCTGCTCCTACACAACACACACACACAGCCATGAGAGTCCACAACACACACACACACACACACACACAGCCATCAGCCTCTGTTGTTAATGGTTCTTGGTGTCGTTGTTGTCTTTGTTGGCATCACAGTTGTCTGTGTGTTGGACGATTGCTGCGTAACACGCAAGGAATTTCCGAAAGGAGTTTACTCTAACCCTGACAACAAACAACCAGGTGACGAACAAAAGTGTGGGCGGAGCCAATGTGGGCGGAGCCAATGTGGGTGGTGATGCATGTCAGGATAAGGAGCAGCATGTGAAAGGCAGGGTTAAGGAAGGTTACCATGATGACCAGGACGTGCTTGGGTAGAGGGGCCACTGGATTCACCTCGTCCGCAGGCAGGGGGATACTGGCCCTCTTGATCTCCCTCAGAAGGTAACCTGCCAGAGAAGGGAGACTTGTTTTCAGTAAACAAACACGTCTGGTTTCACATCTAAAAATACACTCAGCGTTTCCTGAACTCATTCCACAATTACACCAGGTATAGCTCTGTCTAAGCAGGACGGTGGAGTCAAGATCTTAACTTGCTGCTTCCGATTGTGACTGAATTCAGGAAGTTGTGTACAGGAATAAAATCGCCTCTGTCCCCTCAGGGACAAGTTTAATTACTCTGGGAGAAACACCTAAACTGTCTTGTTTGTTTGTAGGTCAAGATTTAATCTACTGGCGTTGGCATCCAATTAGGCCCATCTTGTGCTTTACACAAAATACAGTTTGGTGTTCTTCAAACAGTACATTACCTAGAATTCTTTCCATTTCTTCACATTTTTTGATCTCGCTGACGAATTTCCGTTGAAAGGAGTTGACACTAGGATTGAGCTACAACAGAGAAGTAATACCTGGTCATCATACATTGTGAAATGGCACACAACTGGCTTCACATTTCCCTTGTCTCAGTCTACTGGTGATTTGAAGTAATCCAGTTCACCAGATAGAAGTTATAGCATAGTGGTTTGGGTCGACTAACCACAAACCTCTACTTTTATAACAGGTGTCATTTTGACGCTAACCGTTACAGTTGGTCGTAAAAAAAAGGCAAATCTCACCTCGTATGTGAAAGAACTAGCATAGCACACAGCACTAACTTTTACAACAAACCATTGTGGGTTGCATGCTAAATAACGGCAAGATATATTCTATCGATTTACTTACGTCTCTGAATTCCACAAGGCCCATTTCTCCTAGTTCGCTGATACAGTCGTATGCTGAACCGGACTGCAGAAACAGCTGGGCCAAACACATCTCTTCACTTCGGAACAACGAGCCCATTTTGACAGCTCGCCTTCTCTTCTTCAAGCTGAATGGGTACTCTTTCGCTTAAACCGGCTGAGGAGTAGTTAGCTAGCAAACTAGCTACTCTAACGAGCTTCGATTTCTGTGTCTTTTACCCTGACAAACTTCCCAAGATTTGCCCTGTCAATCACCGGCAGATAGGTGACGTCTCCAGCAAAACCTTAAGATGTTTCTGACAGGAAAAGTCATCGTTCGCAGATTCCACACCAGTTGATTAGCAAGCTATCTAGGCTACCGATTAGCTAGGTGGATGGGTCCATGATGAAGACAGTAGATTTCCCCGTCTTCTGGGTTTGTGTTCCTGGTAAAAGCTACCTACTAGTGATGAGGATGGCAAACTGTGAGACTAAATCG
This sequence comes from Hypomesus nipponensis, assembly GCF_054491055.1. Taxonomy (NCBI): domain Eukaryota; kingdom Metazoa; phylum Chordata; class Actinopteri; order Osmeriformes; family Osmeridae; genus Hypomesus; species Hypomesus nipponensis. The sequence continues at coordinate 11,960,802 of NC_140388.1, forward strand.
AGCTGCTCTCACAGAGTTTTTTTCCATTGTAGGTTAACGAAAGATATCGAAGCTAACACTACCTCCACGTCATATCACACGTTCCCCTCAAAGCTGTTGTCGTAAAGTCAGACGTAGTTAGTGGACGGCCAACCGGGCAAACTTCTTACGATTCTGCGCAAACGACACGTTCCATATCCCCAGGTTTGCATACTTTGCATAATGCAGAATTTCCCTCTCACAACCTTCAGAAAATAAGAATGAATTGCAAAAATGTTTCGTTAACTTTTTAGTCGTTAAAAAGTTTACATATAAAAATACAAACAAACCATATTTCAAAATCTTTTTTTTTTTTTAAGACATGCAAACAAAACCTGCTTAGATCTTTAATAAACATTTCATCCACCACAACAATTTCAGCTTATTCCAAAAATAAATATAAAACCAATTCAAGCCATAATAAAATCGCCAGTGTAAGGAATACAAGTGTTCATCAGTCTGCATGTCTTTGGTCTCATGTTTGGTATAATACTAGATTGAAGCGCTGTTCCAAGCCTGCCTTATTTGTTTCCATGGTGTCCCGAGAATACAGGAAGCAATGAAGAAAAACACCAAAATGAAGCCTTTAGCCAGAGCCTGGGAATATGGCTCCCCTGGAAACAAGGAATGCGTATGTGAATAATGAATAACATACATTATATTTACATTCACATTACTGCCACAATAATTGATGTACAATTGTATGTACATCAATACAGTACTACGGCACTTAAAAATGCTTGGCTGGACCCGATCCTGTTTCCTCCAGGATCACAATGACTCTTATTGAGAGACTTGTTGCTCTTGTAGGTTAGTTATAACAAAGTTAACTCTCTAATTTCACTCGCTGTGAAATATTTTACTGTTGATTGTTCATCTACAGGTACAGTCTTGCACTTTTTGAGGTTCATGTTGTTTTAATTTGTAACTTGTACAAATGTAACTGCATGCTCTTATGGGTCTTCCCTTTGGCACTTGTTTAGTTTTTCACAATGTATGCTTCATGTTTTGGCTGCTTGCAATGTTTGGGACTACCTCGTTGTTATGATCAGTGACCTATGCTCTTTTGTTAAGCTCTCTCTTGGAAGTCGCTTTGGATAAAAGCGTCTGCTAAATGCATAGATGTAAAGGTAAATGTATGTCATCGCGTCACCTGTGTAATATCTCGTCAGCGGGAAAGCTAGTTCAGGCCAGCACACATCGTTCCTGTCACAGTCGTATTCTGTGAAGTTAATCTGAAACCTGTACAACACACAATTTTAATTTCAGACAGCAAACTTCATTCACGCACAACCCAGATGCAAACAGTAAAACAACCTCATTTATAAAATTTGGCTTCAGTAATTTGCAAAGTCACCTGGTTTGGGGCGGCCCAGTGCTAATGGGGATTGAGGTAAAGGTGATGGAGGAGGTCAGAGGGAAATTCTGCGTCACCGCTTGATTGAGACACGGGGTTGGATCTCCACCTCCACACCCCAACCTCCATGTGGACTCAGTGTAACTAAGGAAGAGCAAAAACTAAATCACACACAGCTTTACAAAACTAAAACTACGTAATTTAAGTATCAGCTTGAATTTCCGATGTTTCGCGTCGTCTTCTACCTGACTTCTATCGCTTGGATTTCCCGCTGAGGTACTCCCTCCACGAGCCCAGATACAAGGCTGCTAACATGGATGTGCAGGTGGGCTGGAACACCCGAACATGACCCGCTCGCATCCACAGCCTGGGCCGAGTTGGGTGTCAAAACTGGGGGTGAGATGGTGCAGAGGTTACATTTGACATTACATTTATTCATTTAGCGGACGCTTTTATCCAAACCAACTTCCAAGAGAGAGCTTTACAAAAGTGCATAGGTCACAGATCATAACAAGATGGCCCAAAAACATGGCGGGTAGCAAAAACATGAAGCATACATTGTGAAAAGCAAATAAGTGTCAATGGGAAGAACCATAAGAGCATGTAGTTAAACAAGTTACAATTAAACACCATGAACCTCAAAAGTGCAAGAGTACAAGGTTAAGAATGCAAGGGCCTTGGCTACCATAGACCAGCGTTTCTGCATCCTCGGGACCCCCTGCCCTGCACATTTTAGATGTTTCCCTCTTCCGACACAACTGGTTCAGATGAATGAGTTGTTGCCAGGATTGAGAAAGGCTGACATCGACAACAAAGCCTGAGCCTTCTCCATGTATGCTTCATGTTCGTACTAAAATTTGACTTCAGTCAAATTAACTTACATGTTATGTTCACCCAGTCCGCCAGGTTCCGAAAATCCGGCTTTCCTGTTCTGGCTACATGTGTTGCTGTTACCAGATTAGCCTGAAGGAAGCCAACCGTCTCTCTAATGAAGCGAGAACAAACCATGTAAGCCGTTTATGGACTTTTAATAAACAAACATTGATTCAACATCCCAGTTAGATGATTACTGACCTGAGGAGACTACACTCAGACAGGTTCTGGAGGTTTACAGCCAGCAGGCATCCTGCCGTAGAGTTCTCCCCAAACTCAGCTGGCCTCAATTCTGCAGAGTCACAGAGCCCAGCACTCACTGAAAACAAAACAGTTAAATACACATTCAGTCCATACAGGCAACATTATGTCCATTCAGCCAAAGGTCATGTTTCCTTGGCCTTCTATGCATACTGAATGTGAACCTAGCTACCTGGCTTCCACAGGTGGATTGGGGTCCTCTGCATTGCCCCTGTGTCATTTCCAAAGGTGTCCAAGATCCCTCCGATAACAGGTCGACCCACTTGATACCCTAACAAAAATAAAATACCAGTTAAACCAACATACTTCATACAAATTTGGACTATACAGTCTCATGTACGCTGCAAAAAAAATCTAAATCTTTATTTATTACAAGCCAAAAAATATATATTTTTATTGATTTTTAAATGTATTTTAATCTTAAAATGTTTTTTTTTTGTGGTGTTTTTTTCTGCGTACTAACCTGGGTTTCCAGAGTTAGTCTCTGCCATGACATCACCGTTTAAGAACACAGCCGAATACCTCGTAGTTAAATCCACTGTGAGGACAAGACAGTCCAACACATCAAAAGTGCTCATAACGACCCTTACGATGATACTGGTGTTTAGAAAAGACTGCGTGAAAACATGAAGCCTCTACCGCTGCCATTCAAAGGGACGTCCCCTACTGATCGTGTCAGAGTGATGTTGGTGAGCACGTTTCCCTGCCAGAAGAAGTTGTAATCCAAAGCCAGGGTCACATTCTCACAAACCTGACTTCCATCTAGACGGGTTCAAAGAAACATCAATAACTTAACACGCCCGGGATATAAAATATATAGAAAGGATTCCAAAGTGTACTGACCCATTCATAAATATTGAATTTGTAAGTGTTGCAGTGTCTCTGTGCCATCTGATCTCCCTACCTAGAGGTGGAGAGGTGTCTTTGATGTCAGGACTCGACACAAAACCAGTCAGGTCAACGACTGTTTCATCAGTCACCTCCACTGTCACCACACCTGCACACAAAGCACACACAAACAGCAATCAGGGGAAACATGGTGACATGGACAGAGAGAAAAGAAAACGTGAAATCTGACAGGAAGTATAAAACACCTCCTCTGCCATCTTTTAGTTTGACCTTCAGGTCAGCAGGATTTGTCTGTAAGGGGGGGAGATCTGGGCAGGAGAGGAGACGCCTAGAACATTCAGCGTGGAAGTTCTCCAAAAATGCCACGGGAGCATTTTCAACACATTGTCCAATCAGGGAGTTCTGTGTGATGACATAAACACCACGTACACAACATTGTCACAATCTTGACGTGAACGATGCACAATATTCACAGCGCTGTCATCCATGATCGTTGAAACACGCTTATAAATAGGCCAATATCCCACCTGAGGAACGGTGAAGAAGCGGTTGTTTGTGGTGAAAATGGCGTCTCCCTGGCGATACGGAGTAGAGGGAGGGGGGGTAGACGGCACGGGCGCTTGGAAAGACGGGCCAGGGCTAGGAGAGCTGGAGCAGACAGGGAGCAGACAGGGCCAGGGTTAGGAGAGCTGGAGTAGACAGAGGACAGTCAGACAGCAGCAGCACAGGGAGGGAGGACAGACAGACAGCAGCAGCACAGGGAGGGAGGACAGACAGACAGCAGCAGCACATGGAACAGAACCTCACACGTCAACACAAAGTTGTTTCACCAGCGTACACATTTTTGAGTCGGAGAAGAAAAAACACGGATCTCTAAATCCGGACGAGGAATGCTGAGAGCGTGTGTCTCACATGGTCTGTCCTTGGTAGAAGAGTCCCAGGTAAGGGTTGTTTTCAGGCGAGGAGGTGACGCAGAGGAAAGGAAACCAGTCCGGGGCGTTTTCAGCAGACTGTGCTGAGCACTGGTAATCAGGAGTCGGGGAGACTTCTCCTCCAAAGGGTCCCTGGAAACAGTGTCCCTCGAAAAGCTTCTTGGTTTTATCAGAACAGTCCTGACAGAGCAAAGCAACAAAAAAAGAACAGTTTCAAAACTTACTCTCCATGGAAGTAGACAGTTCTTTTCCTTGACCAGGGTGTCATGGAGGATGTAGATACCTTGTCACAACAGCAGCGGATATCACAAGCTCCCACAGTAAGGTCACAGGGGCAGGGGCCCAGGGGCTGGAAGACTTGGTTGGGAATCACCGTTTTATTTTCTAAGACGATATGGAAGAAGAGTCGTATTTAATACTAACAACATCCTGTGTCTTTGACCAAGGATTATGGATGCCAAGGAGAAAACTCACCAGATACAGGGCCTGCTGGCAGAAGCAGAGCATAGATCTTAACCTGGATGAGCAGGGTTGCCTGGGGTGCCCCTCCTCGACAGGCCGACACACGGAGAACCTCCAGGACGCATAGTGGTTCTAGACAACAGTTGTCACCAGTGTCATTACTGCCGCACAGATAAAAGCTTCGGTTTAAACTTAACTGCACCTGCAAGGAAGTCTGAAAGATGAAGGAGAAGGACCAGTGGAGATCAATGAACCAGTCATAACAGTAACATCTTGGTTCTTACTTAAAACTTCAGTTCCGTTGTCATTGATGGATATCAACAAGGTACTGTGAGATTACCTTGCTCACTGATTCTTGTTTGAGAACCCACTGAGATGGTTCTTCTGTGCATGATGGGGGTGGAAGTTGACCTGCCAGAAGTTAAACAGCCGGATGTTAAACTGATCACCCAAAATCAAGTAGTATCTGTCAAGTACTATCACATTTCTTGGTGAATCCAACCCCCGCCCGTACGGTACCTGTTGAGTTTGACGGAACTATTGACGTCAGTGTCAGAGTTATTCCTGACGTATTTCCAAGCAACAAAGACGACACTGATGGTCCAGATGCGATGATATATGAGGGCTGAAAAACTGTAGTATAGATACATTAGCTAGAAACCTGTCAACAAATCTGCACACCGCCATTGTCGAACAGTGCTAGGTAGCCAGTGCTTGTACATTTCATTGTGTATTGCGATTCAAGCTAATTCCTTACCAACATTGCTCGAAGCATTAGAAAGTAGAATGATCTGACATATCCACGCACAATTCCAAAAACTTTGCGCAAATGAATTTAATGTACTCTTAGCCATGTCTTAGGTTTAGGTGGTCGCCATATTGGATAAATGTTTGGGACGTCTATGGCAACCAACAAGCAGCCAACCATAAGCGGTCTAGTTCTTGTTCGCTTGCATAGAAAATAACACGTTGCCATTGTAGCCAATGCTAAACAGCGCGATCCGTGCCTCGGAATGGGAATGGACTATAAATAATATTTTCCTGCACTCATATAAAACTATTACGATTAATTAAGTTCTGTTGTGTGAGTATTTATGCTACATACAGCTTTTAAAATCGTAATTTCCAAAGGAAAATGTTGAAGAGGGATTTATTTTATACACCAGATTTGAAATCTCACATCCCTTCCTGAACACTAGATGGCAGCACCGCATTTGCTTGGGCTGTGAACAGTCCCACAGTACCATAGAATGAATTTGACAACAACGAGGAGGTATTTCTAGGCGGCGGGCAAGAGTGGGCTGGAACAGCTTTTCAAAGCATTTAGACCAGGAATTTAGTTAGAAAGTCATCATGATCCATATGGAATCTGTCGAAGATCAGATAACATCATTAACCCATGTGATAACTGGGGTTAAAGTGTCCCCAGATGTTTGCACAACCCTGAAAAGTTTCTTTAACAAACTAGATGAATGTTCGAGGTAAATCTATAAGCTTGACTCGAGTGTCTGTTAGCGGTGCCAGCCTTGAGTAAAATGTTACAAAGTTGTCACTGCCACTTGCAGGATACTTCAAGCGATAGCTACATTTTGTTGCAATGCAAGGAACAAATGACTTGTAGCTCATATTATGTCTGTGTGTTGTTATGCGTCAATCAGGACTGAAGTTAAGAGGTCTAAGGAGCGCTGCCTGGACGAAGCAGTTCAACTCCTCAGAAAGATTACCTTGGATCAGCTTGAATCCTTGGATGAGAAACACTTCCACCGTCTCATCAAGCTTCTCCTCGCTATGCAGTTACAGACGGCGAACATCTCCACTGCCTGTCGCAAGTTAGACCAGGTCAGGCAACTCTTTCTCACGTCTGTTCAGGTTAGACAAGTTAATGCGTCATCTTTAAATACGTCGTATATTCTTTACAGATGTTGGTACATTTGGCTGAGGTGAACCAATCACTGGTTTTTGGGGAAACCCGACGTTGTATACACGCCATAGTGGACTCTGATCAGGTAACTAGCTTTGCCTTTCCATCCATGATGGTAAAGCTATAATTAATAACAGCATTGTGATTTTTGTCACCTTGTTTATGTGTGTTTTTGTTGTTGACAGACATTAGCAAGTGAGGACCTTCAGAGAGGTAAGTTATGAATTTAAGGATTTTTATTGTGAGAGAGATGGTGAAAGACGTCTTAGACCAGCTGATGTTCCTCCCTGTTTCCAGCCTGCATGTTCCTGGAGGACAGCGCGGCGGGCCGCGAGGTGTGGCGAGGCGTGTGTCCGTCCCTGCTGGGGAAGGTGGCAGAGCTGTTCCCCAGCATGCTGGAGCAGGAGGCCTGGAGGAACGGACCTCTGTGCTACCTGGCTGTCAAGGTCTTGCCCAGTCCCGTTTGCCTCATATCGCGTTTGTAGCGAAGCACCGCTTCATTTACAGTGAGTCCAATATGTATTTGATCCCTTGCTGATTTTGCCGGTTTGCCCACTAATAAAGACATGATCAGTCTATAAATTTATGATAATATGTATTCAAACATGGAGAGACAAAATATCAAAAAGAAATTCCAGAAAATAACTTTAAAGAATATATTTTAATTAATTTGTATATCATTGAGGGAAATAAGTATTTGATCCCTCTGGCCAAACACACTCAATACTTAGTGGCAAAGCCTTTGTTTGCAAGCACAGCAGTGAGACGTTTTTTGTAGTTAACCACAAGTTTAGCACACACACCAGGTGGAATTTTGGCCCACTCTTCTTTGCAGATCCTCTCTAAATCATGAAGGTTGGTGGGCTGTCGCCTGGCCACTCTGACCTTCAGCTCCCTCCATAGATTTTCGATCGGATTGAGGTCCGGTGACTGGCTGGGCCATTCCATGACCTTGATGTGATGTTTCTTGAGCCAATCCTTTGTTGCCTTTGCTGTGTGCTTCGGGTCATTATCATGTTGGAAGACCCAACCACGGCCAATTTTCAGCTTCCTGGCAGAGGGGAGGAGGTTGTCCTTCAGGATTGTACGGTACATGGCTCCATCCATCTTCCCAGTGATGCGGTGAAGTGGCCCTGTACCCTTGGCGGAGAAACACCCCCAAAACATTATGCTTCCACCTCCATGCTTGACGGTGGGCACAGTGTTCTTGGGGTCATAAGCAGCATTTTTTTTCCTCCACACATGACGGGTAGAATTGAGGCCAAAAAGCTCAATTTTGGTCTCGTCCGACCACATAACTTTCTCCCAATAACTTGGTTCATCTTTCAGGTGATCATTGGCGTACTTAAGGCGCGCGTCCACATGTGCCTTTTTGAGAAGGGGTACCTTTCGGGCACTGCGGGATGTTAACCCATTGCTGCGCAAAGTGTTGCCTATTGTTTCCTTGCAAACTGTGGTCCCAGCTGCCTTCAGGTCATTTGCCAACTCCTGCCGAGTGGTTGCAGGATGATTTTTGACCGTTCTCAGAATCATTGCTACCCCACGAGGTGGAATCTTCTTAGGAGCACCGGACCGAGGTCTGTTGATGATCATGTTATGCTTTTTAAATTTTCTTACAATTGCACCAATGGTTGTTACCTTCAAATCCAACACCTTGCTAATCTTTTTGTACCCCATTCCAGCTTTGTGGAGATCAACAATCCTGACTCTGAGGTCCTGAGACAGCTCTTTGGTCTTCCCCATGGTGAACAGTTTGGAATCTGTCTGATTGTCTGATTCTGTGAACAGGTGTTTTTCACACGAGTGAGTAGTGAGAACAGGTGGCTTCAGTTCAGGTAACAAGTCGATTGGGAGTGTCTACCTGGTCTGTAAAAGCCAGAACTCCTAATGAATACTAAGGGATCAAATACTTATTTCCCTCAATGAAATACAAATCAATTAATATATATTCCTTAGGTTCATTTTCTGGATATTTTTTTTGATATTCTGTCTCTCCATGTTTGAATACATATTATCATAAATTTATAGACTGATCATGTCTTTATTAGTGGGCAAACCGGCAAAATCAGCAAGGGATCAAATACATATTGGACTCACTGTAGCAATGGGTTTAGCTTAGTGGGTAGAGCGTTTGACTACAGATCTCAAGAGGTTGCAGGTTCAAGTGCGTCCTGTGTACGTCGCTTTGGGGAAAACGAACACATTTACAACTGACCGTGATAATGCTGATTTATACCCGTTTACACAAACAGAAATGAAAATATTTGACTCCTTACTTTTCGACCTGTTCCTTCTCCAGGTGTGTTTGCAGATCTTCCAGCTGCTGCCGGGTGAGGTGGCTCCGCTGGTGTGGGGGAAGGAGAGGGGCAGCCCGGCCGTGCAGAGCATCCTCCAGTCCCTCATGGACATCATCCTGGGGAAGGTCTGTATGAGCCACAGCACAGCGAGAGCCACATCAGCCTGTTAAACTGGCCCTGATCTATCATGTCTTCATCCCATGCAAACATCCTTCTGTCCTCACTTCCAACCTATCATCCTCCTTTCGTTCCATCCTTCTTTTCTCCCATCCTCCATTCCTCCCGCTCCTTCATCCTTCCTCCCCTCCTCCGTCCTGAGCAGTGCTCCAACAGAGACACCCGTCTGCTTGCCGGGACGGCCGTGGCCATGTTGATCAACACGGCCCCGGAGGAGGGGGCCCCGGAGGAGTCTGGGGGCGGGGGTGCCGCAGCCTGGAGCCTCCTGCAGGTCTGTCTCTCAGGTACGTGACAGCAGCACACCTCATCCCCAGACTCTGCAACACGTGATCTGTCACCATGTGCACCTCCTGGTAGAGGAGGGTTTGTCACCAAGCTATCTGGAGGGTTTGGATCTGCAGTTAGACACATCCCCTCCCCTGACGCTGATCTGGCTTGCTGATTCTTCTCCCCTAGAGGTGTGGGTGCTGGCTGTAGGAGGTGTCCAGGTGCGGTGCCGTCCTCGGGGGCAGGATGGGGTGGAGCGCCTGGCCGTGAGCAGAGGCCTGCTGACCTGCTGCCGGAAGGACATCCTGGTCAGTCCTGGTCCGCCGGGGCGCCCTGGGCTGGACACCCCACAGGTACGGCTAGTGGTGCTGCTTCTCTCTCATACACCTCCCAGCCTGGACAGGAAGCTAATGAGCCTTTACAGGAAGTAGCATAACCTTTACAGGAAGCTAAGGAACTTTTACAGGAAGTTAATTAACCTCAACAGGAAATGTTGCTATTGTTTCTCATTCACACCAAACCTTTAGCCTAGCATTTGTTGTAATAGTTCAATCGGACTGTCTTTGTAGTCGTGCTTCCTCCTGGACGGCTTATTCCCCCTGGTCTCTGCCCTGTGTGAGGAGAAACTAGACTGTCATTACTACGTCTTTGAAGGTAAGCAATGTGCGTCCTTCTGTCTAGAGATGTAGCGTGCGCACATTAAAACAGACCAAGTGAGATGTTGCTGTCTGTGTGGTGGCAGTGTTGACGCTGTGGCTGAAGAGCGTGAGAGCGACTCTGGCAGAGATCTGGAGGGTCACAGCAGCCCCTCTCCTGTCCCAGGACTCGAGCCTTCAGACACGCCTCACCCAGGTGATCTGGAACAACGCTGAGAGCCCGGTGAGTAGAACGCCCTCGTCCTTGCTCCGCTCAGGTGTCACCACCTCCCTTGTCGTCCTGGTGACCTGAGCATCCCCCCCTGGCCCGTCCTCAGGTGGAGGGCGTGTCTGAGTTTGTGCGCAGTGCTTTCAGTCTGCTGTTGGAGGTGTACGAGATGGACTGCCAGCGCTTCGGAGACACACACAGGACCCTGTATGCATCTCTACTGGACAGGGTGGCCAAGCTGCCCTGGGGCACCAAGGCTAAATACCCCCCCCTCTGTGCTCTTCTGCCCTACCTGGGCACCCACATGGTGAGGGTCGACGGCGTTGTCACCACTACACCCCATGCGTGGATTCAATTTGTTGAGATTGAACATAAGAATATCTACACACATACATGTATTGTATAAAGTTTACATATGGGCATATATTAGGACCAAATAAATAAATAAAATTCTCAACCTTGCATTATTATACTACAAAAGTATATAGATATACAGATATCTATATATCAATATAAATACATATATACAACCTTGAGATGACGACACCTGCTTCCTCATTTCTGATTGGTCCAGGTGCTGGTGCAGTACTCCGACCTGCCTGACCACCTCCTCAGGTGCCTGTCCACCAATCAGCTGTCTCCGTATGCCGCCGAGCTCTACAGGTGTCTCCTCCAGCAGCAGAGGCGGGAACTGTGTGAGGTCACCGCCCCAGAGGCCCCGCCCACAGAGCTGCAGCTGGCCAATCGCTGGGCGGCTTACTGGCGTCCGTATCTACTGGAAGCCCTGATGTCTGACGTGCCTCTCGTCCAGACCAACAGCTCCACCCACCTGCTGCCCTGCACCCTCCGCACCTACCCCGCCGCCGTGGAGCCCCTGCTGGCCCACCTGAACCCAACCAGCCCCCAGGAGCTCCACGCCTGGGCCTGCGTCGTGAGTGTCCAGCGGGCCACGTCCGGAGCCTCCCCCTGGGCCCTGGAGGGGCCGTCCTCCCTGGACACCCTCCAGCTGGCGCTGGGCTCCGCGGACGACAAGGTCCGCCTGGCTGCCCTGGACCTGCTGTGCTGCTGCCCCAGGACCAGGGAGGCCCCTCGCCCGGGGGAGCTGGCCCTGCTGAAGGCCTTCATCCCCCAGAACCTCAACAGCGACTCGTCCCCGTTTCGCCAGCACCTCCAGGCCCGCATCAGGAAGCTCCTGGTCCGAGTCCGAGACAGCTGCCTCGCCCTCCTCCGGAGACGGAAGGGAGGAAGGGTCGGAGACAACGCCCACTCTGCCGACGGGGGCGGGGCTCTGGGAGAGGGAGTGGGTGAGTGAAGGAGGGAGAGAGGTAGAGGGAGAGGAAGGAATCTGAGGTGAATCCACTCAGTAATACTCCAGCATCATAGATGATCCATCTGTAACAAATAACACAGCACCTTAAAACCCTCTCGCTCTGCAGGGTTTGTGGAGTGGCTGTCCCAACTGCCCTGCTCCTACCTGGCCCCGGGTCACAGCTTCCAGAGGAAGAAGACTGTTCTGCTGCTCCTGGCCGCCGTGCTGGAGACCTGCACCGACACCTGGAGCCCAGACAGGAGGAAGGGCCAGCCCCCAGGTCAGGCAGCAAGCCTCGGGCTCGTACCCCGCCAGAGAGGGCCTCTCTGGAGCCCGTTCATCCACAATCAATCGATATTTATTCATAGTGCACTTTTAAAAACTACCATGATTGACCATAGTGCTATTCAGGAGGGGAAAAAATGATCATGTGTCTTCCCTTCTTCAGTCAACATGGCTTCTCTGATCGACTGGGCCAGGCAGAGAGGACTGTGGGATTTCTTCTCCAGGTCCAAACAGCTGGTCCTGATTGGATGCCTCGAGGATTCGACCAATGAGGTACGATGCGTGCGTCCGCAGGGCGGGTCTAATGCAGGGGGATGACTCTGTGCTCAGTGCCATGTCCTTCTCCAGATCAGGGAGCTGGCCGCCGACCTGCTGGCCAGATTCTTCCCGGGCCGTCTCCATGACGACGTGGTGGGGGTGGTGAGCAGGAGAGCGGAGACGCTGGTGTGCAGCCCGAGGGTTCCTCAGGCCCAGACAGGGGCGCTGATGATGAAGGTCCTGCTTCAGAAGTAGGCTGTGCCTCTCTCTGTCTGTCTGTCTGTCTATGTCTCTCTCTCTGTCTGTCTGTCTATGTCTCTCTCTGTCTCTCTCTCTGTCTGTCTCTTTGTCTCTGTCTCTCTCTCTGTCTCTCTCTCTGTCTCTCTCTCTGTCTCTCTCTGTCTCTCTCTCTGTCTCTCACACACACCTTTCTGATGAGACCCTGGCCCCTCCTTGCTGTTTGCAGGTGTGGAGGCCGATCCCAGGTGCCTTGGCAGGGGTGCAGCCCCAGCCCTAACCCCAGCCCTAACCCCAGCCCCAGCCCTAACCCCAGCCCTAACCCCAGCCCCGGCCCCGGAGGGCAGGGGGTCACCCAGGCCTCCAGCCTGGTCCAGTACCTGCTGAAGGAGCTGGATCTGCACTACCAGACTGCCAAGGCTGACATGATGCTTGCTGCAAAGACCAGGCCCATACATGGTGAAGCTCTCAGCCACACACACACTCACACACACACCTCCTCCTTCAGCCGTCCCCTGCGGGCCTGTCCCCTCCACCTGAGCCCAGCCCTGCTCCATGTCCTGCAGGTGTGCTGAGCGCCCTGGAGAAGTGTCTGCTGGAGGCCCCTGGGAGCCTGGGCGAGGGCCTGGACCGCCGGGCCGCCGTGGAGCTCCTGGGGCTCCTGGAGGACATCACACAGCTGCTGCTGGGCGTGCTGTATGGAGAGCAGCGTGCCACTGCTGCACACACAGGTACAGGTAGTCATTTAGCAGACGCTCTTATCCAGAGAGACTTTCATTAAGTACCGAGGCAAGTAGGGTGAAGTGCCTCGCCCAAGGACACGACGCCATTTGGCACGGCCGGGAATCGAACCGGCAACCTTCTGATTACTAGCCCGACTCCCTCACCACTCAGCCACCTGACAAAACACCTGCCTGGAGAACCAAGGGTTCTAGGATGTGAATGATATGACGCGGATAACAGCTGATCTAAACCCTGGTCCTCAGGGCCCACTGGTCCTGCATGTTCTAGATGTTTCTCTGTAACCATCTTGTTTGACCCTTGTCCCTCTCTCCTGGTCAGACGTGCCTCCGTCCTTCAGTGACATGGGCAGGGCCATCGGCTCCCTGGTGACCCAGGGGGCGGGGGAGGGGGAGGAGTGTGTCCTGCTGTCTGAGGAACACAGCCTGGTCCTCACATGCTGCTGGGTGTCCCTCAAGGTAGGGCGCACCACCCCTCTTCCTCTCTCCCCATCTCCCTCTCTGCCTCTCTACTCTGTCATACAAGATGTTTCTGGAGATGGAGTTATGAAGCCTGTACCGGTGTACTAGTGTGCTCTGTAAACATAGGAATGAAACTAATAGATGACATGATTGAACTGAACTGTTTAGTGTTTCTCCTTTTCAGGGAATTGGAATCTTCCTGGGTTCCCTGGTGGAGAGACTCCTGACTGGGTCTAGAGAGACGGCCTGTTTCTTAACGCTGGAGGACATGTGGAGGGCCTCCAAAGTCTTCCAGGACATTCTCCTCAAATGCCGCCACTGGGTGAGAAAGCTGCGTGTCGGAACCCTCCGGAACTCGGAACCCTCCGGAACTCGGAACCCTCCGGAACTCGGAACTGAACACAAGTCCTCGTGGAGCCTCGGCAGTAACGCAGGTGTTTGTGTCCACCAGGGGGCGGTGGAGGGCTGCTGTGTGGGTTTCACCAGGTTCTGTGCCTCCCTGCTGGGCTGCTGGGACCCGGAGCTGAGGGCCATCCCAGCACACATGCTGCAGCAGGTACGCCAGCCACGCCCCCCAGGCCAGCCACGCCCCCCAGGCCAGCCACGCCCCCCAGGCCAGCCACGCCCCCAGCCTATCCTGTGTTCTACATGTTTTCTCTGCTCCAACTTAGCGAAGCTTGTTCCCCCTGTGTGCATGTCCTTACTAACACTCTGTAGAGAACATGGCTGTAGGTGTGGGGTCTAAGGGGCTGTGTGTGTGTGTGTGTGTGTCTGTGTGTGTGTCTCCAGGGGCTCCAGGTGGTCCAGTCTCCCAGAGGTACGTCGGTGACGCGGCGTGCGGCCGGCCTGCCCATGCTCATCCTGTGTGTGGTGTCTGCTGAGGAGGCCTGCATGGCCCGGCCCCTCCTGGCCCACAGCGTGAACACCCTGCTGGGCACAGCCAGCGCCGCGCTGCCCCAGGACTGGGACCCCACCCTGGACCTGCCCCAGGTACAGCACACCTGCACGCACCGGTTCACACGGAAACGCTAACGCCACAGGTGAAGGCGTTAACGTTGTCACACATGTCCTCCTCCCCCTCTTCCCTCCCTCCCTCCTCCAGGTGTCTGCGGTCCACACCCTGCAGGCCCTGGTTCGTAGCTCAGGTCTGGGCGTGGCCGTGCTGCAGTTTGCCTCCTCCGTGGCCATCTTGTCCCTAACGCTCCTCAGCTCCCCCTGCTGGGCCATGAGGAATGCCGCGCTGCAGCTCTACAGTAAGAGAGAGCGCTGCTTAGCCTAGCCTAGCCTAGCCTAGCCTAGCGTTCTGCAACACTTCCACAGCACTTTTTACTGTGATCTTCCCTCCAGGTTCCCTGTGCTCTCGTATGCTGGGCCAGCGCTCTGGGGGGGAGCAGGGTAGCTCCCAGCATAGCATGTCCCCCCAGGCCTTCTTCACCCACTACCCTGCCCTGAAGCCCTTTCTCCTGGGGGAGCTGAAGGGGGCAGCGGGGGACCTCCAGGGCCCCTCTGGGGAGGCCCGGCTGCGCTTGCACCCCTCCCTCTACCCTGTCCTCACCCTCCTGGCTAAACTCCAGCCTGGGGTCCCAGACCACACAGGGTGAGCGCTGTTTTCCTCTCGTTATAGAACTCCCTCGAGGGTTGGCATTTAGCTAATGTGCAAAGCCGTTGGAGAGTGAAACGCACATGAATTAAGGACTAACCGCGTTGACATGGTAGCCGTGACGACATCGTGTGCTTCGTTGTGTTCCCGCCTCAGAGCGCTGGCGGCCTTCCAGCCTCCCCTCCTCCAGCTGGCCTCCAGCCCCATCTACAGCGTGCGTGTCATGGCCGCCGACGCCCTGGTCGCCATGACGCCGCCCTCGGAGTACCTGAGCACCCTGCTGAAGCTGACGGCGGCGCTGCCGGCGTCCCGGGACGTCTGCTGCCACAACCACCTCCACGGAGCGCTGCTCCAGACCAGGGCCCTGCTGGAGAGGGCCGTCCCCACACACAGGTCAGACCGCAGCCACGTTTATATTCAGAGAGACCCACTGAGCGTGTGCAGAAGGCTCGGCAGAAGAGCAGGGATCAGAGGGTTGTGTGGTTCTGTGGGTCAAGAAGCCATCTGTGTTTTACACTGTCTGATTGGACGTCACTTTGGATCAAATTGTATGTGTGTGGGTGTTGTGTGTGTGTGTTGTGTGTGTGTGTGTTGTGTGTGTTGTGTGTGTGTGTGTTGTGTGTGTGTGTGTGTGTGTGGACCTCAGCGTGCCGCTGTGTGAGGTGGTGAGGTGTGTGGAGTCCAGGGTCTGGCTGGTGACAGGAGCCCAGCGCTGCCCCCTGGTGGCGGGGGTGTTCCTGGGCGTGGCGGGGCTGCTGAAGGGGCTCCTGACTGGGGGCCGGGCCCCGCTGTGTGAGGCTCTCCTTGAGGAGTTACGGGCGCCTCGACACAGGCTGCAGGTACGCACACACACACACACACACACAGACTCACACACCCTGACACCCCAAGTCAGGTTCCAGGTACTGTAAAACACTCACACCAAAAAACACACACTCACTGAAAGAGCTTTCCCCGTATGATGTTAGGATGTGGTGAAGGTTGGTGACAGTTGGTGACACATCTGTCCCCCTCACAGGTCGGCACATCCTCCTTCCACCAGAGTGCCATCAACTTCCTGTGTGTGATCGACACCAGCTGGGCGTGTCAGGTCTGGGAAGCATTCCCCACCTACAGCCCTGATCTCAAGCTCTCATTGGTCAGTTGGGTGGCCGAGGGGCGGAGTTGGAGAGGGACCAGCACACAGCAGATGATGGCGAAAACACTGCAGGTGGGACGACCTCCTCTAGACGTCAAAGGTGACCCCCTTTGGGAGAGTGACCCCTCTCAGACACCTGACCCCACCAGCTCCACCCTGCGTCAGAGCACAAACACAATAGCAGGAAATCAAGGCGGCAAATGTACGTCTGACTTTATTTCCACGCGAGGGCGAAATCAGGCGAGAGATCTTTATTTGCCGCGCTACAACGACAGGGTGTTGTGTCGGCTATTATATTCCGTCGTCAGGGAGACGGGAGCGCGGCCAGGCAGGTTGAGGATATCCGTGTGCTATTCCCCAGGCCTGAACACCTCCCTCTAATCTCCCTCTGAGCCAGAGGGGTTGGTCTCATGATCGGCCCCTCAGTCTTCCTATGTTTCCTGTAGAATACGTCTGATAAGATCTCTCACTTTCCCCTCACACCCAGCCTGGAACGAGCCATTGTTTCCCTCTGCTCTCCATCACCATCAGAGCGATTAGTCTGCTTCAGGCTGCGGCCCTGTGTTACAGCCTGAGAGCCTGATGGATGTGGTGTGTTTGCAGGCCAGCCTGCAGGAGGCGCTGTCGAGCCAGAGCACGGAGTACAGCAGGACCTATCTGACCGCCCTGGTGGCCGTGATGACGCCCGAAGGAGACCCTCCGCTGCCCCAGGAGCCCCCTGCATCTGCCCCCCTGGAGGAAGCCTCCCTGCTGGGGTGTGTGGAGCTGCTGCTGGGGCTCCTGGAGGAACGCAGGGGAGGACCGGAGTTCCTGTCCCAGGCCCTGACCGCAGCCAGCCTGCTCCTCTCCCAAAGGTCAGCCCCCCCCCCGTCTCCACGTTTCCCCTCACATCCACTGCTACCGTGTCCCAGAAACAAACTTGTTTCTTCTTCCTGTCCTGTTCCCTCAGCCTCCGGTCCAGCCTCTTCCCCCGCTGGTGTGGCGTGCTGGAGGAGCTCCGGGCCCCCGAGGCCCCTGAGGCTATGCGGGCGGCCTGTGCCCTGGCCCTGTGCCTGGCCGGGGGCCCCTTGCTGAGCCCCTCCCTGAGGGACCGCGCCCCCCTCCCCAGCATCAGCACCAGGTAGAGGCCCAGACACGTCAGCACAGATCATTAGATATACGTAGATCATTAGCTGTTTGTAATTTGGATGAAAGCATTTGCTAAGTGAATAAGTCAATAAGAAGCGTGGTCTGTGCAGGGTGATAAACACGGGTCTCCACCTGCTGCTGGACCAGAGCCTGCAGGTGAGGACCAGAGCGGCCGGCTTCGCCTCGCTGCTGTCCCACGCCTCCAGAGGGGCAGGCGGCCAGGTGTACCTGCTGCAGGTGAACCGGGCCCTGCCCCTGCTGCTGGACCTGCTGCTGGAGAAGGGCTGGGACTGCCCCCACACCCTGGAGGCCCTGCTGGGGCACCTGCCGGGGGCCGACCTCCGCTCCGTCCTGGGGGAGGCAGGGGGGACCGGGTGAGGTGGTGTTCACACACGTACAGGAGAGATGACAGGGGTCAGGGCCCAGGGGTCAGGGGTCACTTCATACACGGCTGACAAACACAATCAACACAGCCTGTTCAAACATGTAGATTGTGCATGTTGTAGATTCTAGAACATGCAGGACAGGGTGTCCTGAGGACCAGGGTGGAGAGAGGCTCCTTCAGGAGGTGGTGTTGAGATGGTTTTGTATTAAGATGTTTGTGTTCAGGGTTGTGTGTTAAGTGTTGTGTGTGTGTGTGTGTGTGTGTGTTCCTCAGGAGTGCCAGTCTGTACGAGCAGGACGATGCCAACGTGTTTGCCGAGCCCTCGGTGATGTCAGCGAGCCTGCTGCCGTACCTGTGCCAGCTCTCACACAAATACCCACAATCCTCTGCTCTGGCGCGCCGCCTGAACGCCTGGGCGGAAGAGAACGTCACTGTGGTGCTTTCCGGCCTCGCCGTGTGCAGAGACCTCCACACAGGTAACACACACACACACAGGTAACACACACACACACAGGTAACACACACACACACGGGTAACACACACACACACAGGTAACACACACACACACACAGGTAACACACCTTCCATGGGCTGTCTGACCTCACCGGTTGTGTATCTGGTGTCTCAAACTGGTCTCTCTCCTCCAGGTGAGACTCTGGACGCTGCGTGGTTCTCTCTCCTCACCGACCCCCGTTTCCATGGCACCTTCTGCGGCCTGTTTGTGCGGGCGATCTTCCTCTTCCATCTCCTGGAGGTATCGCACGACCTACGACCCCTCTGTGACCCCTCGTCTCTACGCAACGACATCCAGAACGTCCACGCTGCCCTGAGTGAGAGAGGGGTGCAGCTCCCCACTGCCCTCACTGCCTGCGCCCCCAGACCCCCCGCGCTGGGCCCCGCACAGCCCCCCTCCGCACAGCCCCCCTCCCCACGGCCCCCCTCCCCACGGCCCCCCCAGCCAGCAGCAGCCCTGCTGCGCCCACGCTACCTGGGAGCAGACTGCTGACACTGCATCCTGTTCTGGTGCTCTTGGCAAACGAACACATGATCACATTACCATCACTGTTGAGAGGGTTGCTGGGTATCAACCAGAATGTGTGTCTGTGTGTGTGAGTGTCTGGGGGTGGGGGGAGGGGAGGGGTTGTAAGACAGGACATGTCGTGTAGCCTACTAAGCACTTCCCTTCTCTCACTAAAGCCATCAGCACATTGTCGGGAAGAACCCTCTGTGTTGATGATGTGCTCATGCTATGCATGTATGTCTCTAAATATGGGTAACAAGGACATAAGAATGAGTTGATATTTGTCAAGATGGAGGATTGAGTGCAGACAGTCTCCTCTCTGTGGAGGCCCAGTGCAGGCTGCTTCCAGCTGCTGCCATCTCTCCTGTCGTACCTTCAGCAGCCACAGAGGGGCGCTCTCCTTCACTCACAGAAGCCCTAGGCCTGTCCTGGCCTGCTCATCTGTTGGGGTGGAGACGGTGATGTAATTGTGTGGTGGGGGGGGGGGGGGGGGAGTGTCGGAGGGGGACCCAGATGCTTTCATGCCCCATTAGAGGCCTTCTGCCTGGATAAGTGTCCATTTTCAGGCTGGGACCACAGATGAAGATGATGGACTGCCTGGAGGAGTTTGTGGAGGGGGGGGTCGGTCGGTTGGTTGCCGTGCAACGGGCCGCACGGGATGCATCGTCAGAACATTGGCCCCACGGTTCAAGAGAAAGAGCCTTAACCAGCGTCTGGCAAATGTTTGATATGAAGGGAACAGATAGAAGAGCTGGATCTCTTCAGAAGTGTTTGGAGAGGGGCAGGATGACCTTCCCCTGGTGTGCCGCAGAAGGTCAGTTCATCAAAGACAAAGTGTTCTTCTTCTCTGGTATGAATAAACACGTGATAAAACGTCTGGCCGATTAAAGATGTGCCGTCTGCTCTGGACGACGGTTTGACTGAGTTGCTTGTTGTTGGAAAGACGGTTTAGATGACCTCAGAGTTAATGTGGGGGTCTGTAGACAAGGAGGGTTTTGATTGGTGTAAGACAACAAGGGTTCGTGTTGTCTGACCGCACTGGGGACTCTCCTGTTTCCTGTCACCAGCTCATTGTCTTTCCACTTTGTGACATCACTTCCACATTATTCAATGTTGTTGTTCTTAAATATAATTATGTTTGTAGACACTGGGCCTGTTTTGACTTACTATGTATTGAATAACATTTACATGATTTATATAATGAAACATATCTCTATTTTTACTTTTTTAATTGCTGGTGCTTCTCTATTCATAAATCGGCTTCAGGCATTTTATGCAACGCCTTGTGATGTAAGATTTGTATAAATGATTCATTAATAGGCTTACATGTCCCCGAAGACATCTTAGAGATTGGCACAAAACATGGGCAGAGAGGGTGTCTGGATTTAGACATGCCCTGAACTACAGCCAGCATCTGTAAAACCTTTCTCTCAGAAGAGAATCGTGCACAAACAAAACCAGTCCAGCAACCATGTTCCGCCATATGCAATTATATTGGAAGGTGTGCTTTGGAAACCCAAGTAAACATTGTACAGATACAATAATATCATCAAAAATAACCAGTGATTTCTTCTTTTGAAAAGAGTTGATTACTGACCTAAAAACCTAAACTAAAAGTGTTTCATCACTCCTATGATTTCTGTGTTCTTCATTTGCCTCTTAAGACATGCCATAAAGGTTTTTTTCCCCAGTGGAAACTTGGTAGATCATTGAGAGGGAAAGCTAGCCAGCAAGGGAGCTGTTTCCTGAACTGTGGCCTGGTTTCCTGTCCGTCTGGAAGCCGACCATCTGGCCTGATGGGAGCGTTTCTTTCTCATTCCCCGAGCGTCCTCGGTTACCTGGAGACAACCGACAGACTTTTAGTGATTCTGTGTCCAGCGAAGGGAATGATTATCCACTGGGAAGAAGGCCGAGCTAGCAGCTAGCTGTTTACTCTATCAGGGCACGTCAAGATAGGACCTAGCTGTTTACTCCATTAGGGAACAAAAGATGCTGCGTTTCCCCACTGGTGTTTCAGCTGTTCAACTGGTGTGTAAGGAAAATGTTCCGACTGAAAGTGTGCGCTGAATGAATACATCGTCAGTGGTTAGGAAAACTGAGGTATAGATACATAAAAACTTCAGCGGTTTGTCACATATTATTGTCTGACTGTTATGGCAGCAGATTGTTATGTTTGAAGAATAGAGATAATTGGTGTGTGCTGCCTTGTACTTGTTGAACTTGCGTCACAAAGAAACAGGGAGCGCCATGTGACACATGGCACAAAGCACCTGAGCGTTCAGAACAGGACAGAGAGTGCGAGAGGGAGCGGGAAGAGGGTGTTTGTGTCAGGAATTTTCTGATAGCAGGGCGTTTGTTTGAAAAGTGTAGAGTTCACACCGAGTCATGCACCGCCCCGTGGGCCTGTGGCCCTCTGGGGTTGGCAGACAATGCCAGGGGCCTCTCCCTCTGTAAGCAGCCAGCTGTGTGGGCCCACAGAGGGGCTTGTGATTACCCGCTGCCCTGGTCCCTCAGAGGCCTGCTCCGTCAGGGATGTCAACATGGGTCCATGACCAAGACCCTGGGTGGATTTAGAAACGGTTGATGTGAGATGTTGATGAATATGAGAAGACAAGGATGGGTGCATTTGTTGTCCGTAACACACACCTGTGTCAAAATATTTTGGGGGGTAATTATTTTGGCATATAAATAGGCTGTTAACGAGTCAGATAACAGGTTAGTGTTTGAACAGTGGTGCAAGGTTCAGTACTTGCCCTGCATTCTCTAATTTTAGCCTGTTGTTTTGAAAGGGAATGAAATGGGGCAGTGTGGCAATTATTTTCGAGTGACTTGTTCCGTGTTGGCCAGTTAATTCTGGAACAAACGCACCATTCCAGAATGTGTTTCAGTGTCAGTCTTTTCATCTTTTTCTTTTAATTTCATCATTGCTTTGTGGTCTGTGTTGGCATCAGTAATGCTGTTTGAGGCTAGAGATCTTCATCAATACAGACGGACAGCAAAATATCTTTTGTAGATTACAACAGAAAAGTGGGTGGTATTTAAACCCCCAAAATATGGCACAACATCTATATAGACGCGGCTCTACTCGCGTTCAGTCAGTAGTGAGGTGAGCGTGTTCTAGGACCTTGAAGACGGCGGCGGCTCCGCTACTGCAGAGGGAGTTCCTTTTCAGAGAGAGGCTGTTTACGAAGAAAACTGGAATCGTTCCTCTCTTCGACAATAACAACGACTCGACTTCAGCGAGGGGAGCAGTTTGACTGAACTATTCAGCATAGGCTCTTCTGTTTTTCGAAAAAAATATTCTATTTTTTTGAAGTATTTTTTGAAAAAAATCGTTCGTGCACTATGTTTCCATTTGTTTCTTCACCCCGAAAACTTGGCAAGATGCTTTTTTCATTGCACTTTGTTTTGCTGAGCGTTGCAGTGGTGGTCGACAGCACAATTAAAGGTAATAAGATAGGCTACTGTGCATTAGCCTACTTTTTTTTTTACTTTTTCAAATCATATTTGTATTCGATTGGTCTAATGTTTGTTCGATTGGTCTAATGTGAAAAAACAAAACGTTGATGTAGTTTGTGTTTCATCTCTATTGAATGAAATAACTGGATATAACTGGATCTAACTGACATGTTTTTGTTAAACTCCCAATACATCCTAAATATATATAATTTTAAGCAACGTGCAGTCGACGTTTATCAATAAACCGCATCAGATCTGAATAAATAAGAAGTTTACTTAAAAAAAAAAAAAAAAAAAAAGAATGTTCATCAACTGTAGTTATATAAAACTAAATTTGGACTCTTCGTTTATATATGTAGTAGTATAATTTGCGGTTATATTTGTATTTTCCATCGTGTGTTTTTCATTTCCCCGGGCCTGCTTTTCCTCTCCAGACTGCATCACCGCCAGCGGCGAGGACTACAGAGGCCAAATAAACAGCGCTTCCACGGGACAAACCTGTCTGAACTGGACCAACACAACCAGAGACTATGATGTTACAAGCCGTTCTGACTATGAAAATGGTAAACACATTGACACGGCTTTGAATTTGGATGAAGTCTTATTTGTCAAACAATATTTGACTTAGTTATCTTTATATCTGTTCAGTTCGATCAAGTTGACGATTTTTCTACAAAATCCATATAATCTCGCTGTTAGCGTTAGGGACTCGAGTCATGTCAAGTTTTCATCACCGTGAACCAGTCTGTTGGGTTAAACTTGTTTGTTTTACACGTGCAACAAATAGTCAAGTAGTCAAGGCCATCATGAAAAAGAAGCTTTGAAAATACCAGACATGGTTTGAATGTGGTATTTTAATCCAATATAGCATTTGATAGAATCCACCTACATTCTACAAATGTCCTTTGTGGGCATTGCTTCTTATCAATTCTACCGTGATAAAGCAGTGTAAAAGATGAATGAATCTGGTCCTATGTATCCAGACCCCAGGACAAACCAGACAGCCTTCCTCCGTGACAGAACAGCCTCAGTCACAGACATTAATGTGTGTTTTTTGTTGTTGTCTGTCTCTGCAGGTGTTGGAGACCATAACTACTGCCGTAACCCTGACGCTTCCAGCCAGCCCTGGTGCTATGTGTCCGGTCCGGACGCTCACATCCACAGACTCTCCTGTGCCCTCCAACCCTGCCAAGGTACAACTTAGCTTTCTCCTTCCCAGTCGCACACCACAAACACAGACACGAACACAGACACGAACACAGACACGAACACAGACACGAACACAGACACGAACACAGACACAAACACAAACACAGACACAGACACAGACACAAACACAGACACAGACACAGACACAGACACAGACACAGACACAAACACAGACACAGACACAAACACAGACACAAACACAGACACAAACACAGACACAAACACAAACACAGACACACTGGAGAGACTCGAGGGGAGCGCAGGGCAGGCGAAGATGCTACTGTCAGAAATGTACTTAATTGGACATAAAATGTCTTCTTCCTGGGAGGGGATCCCAGGACGGACTTTACAAACAGTCGGTTGCTTCCTGGTGTTGGCTTTGCCCCAGGAGCTGCAAGCTCACTGCTGGGATTTGATCAATCTCAGGGCTTGGAGGCGACAAGTCCTGTAAATATTTGAAAAAGACGTTTCTCTCTGTGTAAATGTTGTTGCTCACGTTGACGAGAGAGTCCGGGGAGGTGGTATGAAGGGAATGTCCTCTCAGACTAAGACGCCCTCTTGTCTTTCTCCTATAAATTCGGTCTCAACTAGTCTGACTTTTTGGATGGATCTGAAGAATGCGTTCCCAGCACAGATAGTCACATGGGAGTTTACAGTTGTGCGTTATCCAAGACTATTTTCCGTCATAA